>NC_141108.1:20587907-20662907 GCF_041138505.1 Cibotium barometz | reverse complement strand
TTTCTATAGCTTCCATGATTTCAAGAGCTCGAACATTTTTCAAAACATTGTTTTGGGAAGTAGCACATGTTCTAGGACATCAACACAACTTGCAGTGAGTCGGTTTTGGTAAGATACTTGTTCATCTTATTTTACGAACTTGCTAGTTTACCATGACCTCATAATTTCTAGTACATCTCGAGGATCAACAACAAACTTGACAACTTAGATGACTTTTAGAAAGTGTGAGGTTTTGTGCATGGCTTTTATCATGATTATAAAACTAAAGTTAAAACTCAATATCCTAAAACTTTAGAAGATACCATCAAGTGTGCAGAGACAAGTGAGCAGAAACATATAGCCAAGAATCCTTGGGGTGGCACCTCCAATGGCCATAATTCCAAAGGGAATAAAAGGAAGGGGGATTAAGCAAGGTGATGAGGTGTCTAAGAAGCCCAAGGAGACTAAAGGTCCTTTATCACCGCAAGATTATGAGTGAGCTAAGAAAGAAAATGATGACTTAGATGACTTTTAGAAAGTGTGAGGTTTTGCGCATGGCTTTTATCATGATTATAAAACTAAAGTTAAAACTCAATATCCTAAAACTTTAGAATCAGACAAGTGAGCAGAAACGTATAGCCAAGAATCCTTGGGGTGGCACCTCCAATGGCCATAATCCCAAAGGGAATAAAAGGAAGGGAGATTAAGCAAGGTGATAAGGTGACTAAGAAGCCCAAGGAGACTAAAGGTCCTTTATCACCGCAAGATTATGAGTGAGCTAAGAAAGAAAATGATGACTTAGATGACTTTTAGAAAGTGTGAGGTTTTGCGCATGGCTTTTATCATGATTATAAACGTACTCGCCCTGATTTGAAGGGTCAGAAGCTAGATGGGCTGAGATCCTATAAGATTTTTACAGTAAGCTACGATATCGCAAAGGGCAATACAATGTGGTAGAAGATGCATTAAGCTGGATGCCTCAAGTGAATTCACTTGCTTTTATAGAGATAAAGAGTGAATTTTTGGAGTCATTACGAGGCAAGTGTGCACAAGATAAGTCATATGAGAAGGTGTGGAGTGTAGTTTCTGAAGAGCACACATGCAAGGATGGAGGCACGAAGGAGAAGAAGAAGTGTGAGCAAGAAGGAGAAAGATGCACATAGACAATGGTGGACTCCTTATCACAAATTGAATGGTGATAGGGTTTGTGAGTCCTTATTACTTAACCTAGAAAGAATAAGTGTCTGCCGACCGTGGCACATTGGGCTTCACACCCCAACAACCTCCCACTTGAAGGCCAATGTGCCTTCGAGTGTGTGAGGCATGTGTATACAAATATATACAATGAAGATAGAGTAAAATTCTATCTACCTAATGCCCATGAGCGCTCTATAGTGTACAAACTGCTTGGAGGAGAGACCTTTGGTAAGTAGATGTGTAGGATTATTATCTGTATGAACATTGACAAGTTGTAGACATCTATCTTCAAGCACATCTTGAATGAAATGATACTTGATATGCTTGGTCTTTGCATGAAACACTATATTCCTAGCCAAATGGATAGCACTCTGACTATAACACTACAAAACTGGCATCTCAACTGAAATACCCAAATCTCCCTCTAGACGAGCAAGCCATATTGCTTCTTTGCAATCCTCAAATGCTGCAACATACTCGGCTTCTCCAATGAAGTCTTGACCTCCAAGACACTACTCCTCCAATGAATGTAAAGACATAGTTTGAAGTGGACATTCTCTTGTCCAAATCCCCAGCATAATCTCCATCCTTGTATCCCACTACACTTGAATCTTTACCTTCAAAATATATGCACATTTCCTTAGATTTGTGAAAATATCGCATGACACTTTTCACTGCATCCCAATGTTTTTGGCCACGATTTGACATGTAGCAACTAACTACTTCCATTGCAAAAGCAATGTCTGGGCGAGTAGCCATCATTGCATATACATCAAAGAACCAACTGTAGATGAGTATGTAACCTTAGCCATTAATGCCTTATCATTATCAGATTTCAGACAATCTTGCAAGCTGAGTTTCACATATGAAGGTAATGGGGTACTCAATGCCTTCCCCCCCATCATATTGAAATGCTCAAGTACCTTGTTGATGTACTCTGTCTGAGACAAGTAAAGCAACTCCTTATCTTGATCTCTGACAATAGGCATGCCAAGAATATAACTAGCATTTCATATGCCATCATATATCTTATGTATACATTAAAATGGCAGAAGTGTTGACTTGGGGGTTGACATAAAGTGTTGACTTGGGGGTTGACATGAAGAGTAATTGCATGGGTAGTCTTTTCAGAGAGAGTAAATGCATGGAAGGTTTAATTTGAAAATAGGAGCCTCTAACATAAGATTACTTCTCTCTCTCTCTCTCTCTCTCTCTCTCTCTCTCTCTCTCTCTCTTTCAAATCAAAAGGAGAGAGAGAGTGATAGAAAAATAGAGAACTTCTTCTTATATATACATTAAAATGGCAGAAGTGTTGACTTGGGGGTTGACATAAAGTGTTGGGGGTTGACAAGAAGAGTAATTGCATGGGTAGTCTTTTCAGAGAGAGTGAATGCATGGAAGGTTTAATTTGAAAATAGGAGTCTCTAACATGAGAGACTTCTCTCTCTTTCTCTCTCAAATCAAAAGGAGAGAGAAAGGAGAGAGAGTAATAGAAAAATAGAGAACTTCTATCCTACCTCTTATACTATTCTATTATATATTAAAGCAAAAGAAGAGGGAGAATAAGTGTCTACATTTCCCTCCCTCTTTTATGTTTGAAATTTGAATATAACCCACCTCTTAATACCTCTCTCTCTATATATGTGTCTGTGTGTGTGTGTGTGTGTGTGTGTATTATATATAATATTATATATATATATGATATTTTTATATATATTCTATTATATAATAAAGCAAAAGAGGAGGGGGAATAAGTGTCTACATTTCCCCCCTCTTTTATGTTTGAAATTTGAATATATCCCCCCCCCCTCTCTCTCTCTCTCTCTCTATATATATATATATATATATATATATATATATAATATATGTATAAATATTATACATAATATATATATGTGTGTGTATACACACACACACACACACACACACACATATGTATGTATATTATATATTATATATACATATAATATTATATATTACAATATAATATATATTTTAGATTTTATATTAGATGTTTAGCCCTCTATATATAATTATATATTATATATTATAATATAATATATATTTTAGAATTTAAATTTTAGATTTTGTATTAGATGTTTAATTTGAAATCTAAGACTATGACTGTGATTATGCCTACATCTAAAAATTACATGCGCAACAAGTTCAAGCCTTCATCAATAGATTTTGCAATCAATAGACAAAACCATAAACCAACATAGTGGTTAAGGAGCATTGCCAAGTTTGTGCTCCTCTCTAATTGGTGACTCCAGTGTGTCTTTTGAAGCACTGGATTTGGAAGAGGGCTCTACTGCGCACAACAAAGAATAAGATGGCACTGGCCGGGGAGGCCCGAATACTCCACTCACTGTGAAAGATGACCTCCGAAAAGGCGAGGAAGGAGAATCGTCCTCAGGAGGGACTCCGTGAATCTACTGCTCTTCTCAGCCATCAATGCCCAAGCTACCTATGCAATGTGCTTGTTCTTTCTCTCAGCAACATAATTTTGCTGTGGAGTGTCCCTGCATGTAAATTGCCTCTGAATTCCATGCTTTTTCAAATACATCAAAAACTCATTGGAGAAGTATTCTCCCCCTCCATCAAAAACTCATTGGAGAAGTATTCTCCCCCTCCATCTGACCTTAGGCACTTAACCTAAACACCTGTTTGCTTTTCAGCCACCAACATTCTGAAATTTTGAAAGTGAGTAAACACTTCACTTTTCTCCTTCATGAAGTACACCCACACTTTCCTAGTGTGGTCATCAATGAATGATACATAATAGTGACATCCTCCCATTGATGTCGTCTTGGTCGGCCCCCATACATCTGAGTGCACCACATCAAGCCCACCTAGACAACTAACCCAAGGTGTCAACTAATCATGGTGGTGAGAATGATGTTCCCATGAAGCCCATGAAGGTAGTGGCATGGGCCAATCGGGGCCGCGGTGTTCTAGCACCACCTCGGGAAGAATAATTATGTGAAGCATCCCACCAAGGCTCTATGAAATTTGGTCTCCCCTGACAAAATCTAGGCAAACCTGTTACAATTCTAGAAGTCTACATAGGCTTTAACCTCTGCACATTAACATGTTCAATGCATTTGTCTAAATGTCTACATATGCAATCACTCTTGCACCATGTGCCTCTGGCATGCTAACATCTAATGTGAACATCCTGCCAATTCAGTTGCCTTTTGCAATCAAGCGACACTTGTTGCTAAAGTCTTTAACATAGCAACCTTGAGGGTTGAATCTAACTTGAAACCCCTACTCAATCATCTACCCAACAGACACAAAATTCTTGGTGATGTTTGGTACATGAAGCACATCTGATAAGTACTTCATATACCAAAAATTACCAAATTCTTGGTAATGTTTAGTACATGAAGCACATCTAACACAAGTACTTCATCTTACCATCTTGCATACATAAGGGCACTTTACCAACCTAAGCAATGGGGTGTGTTGTATCATCCTCATTCTCCACATACCCTGGTATGTCCAAATTATTTATATCTCTAAAACACTCACCATGGCTGGTCATGTGGTTAGAGGCACCAAAGTCACATACCATACATCTGACCCACTTGTTCTTGCAGATGCATTTGTGCCCACTGAATTTAGCATATGCTGCATAACACAAATAACTGCTCACTTATGTCATCATCTTGTTTGTTGGATGATGCATAGTTACCCTGATCGAAGGACGACTAGATGATCTCCTTTGCCTTCGAACATCTATCTCATGGGAGTAGAGCTCACTTAACTGCTCACTTATGTCATCATCCTATTTTTTAGATGATGCATAGTTACCCTGATTATCGGAGGAGGACTAGATGATCTCCTTTGCCTTTGAACATCTATTGAGCATAGCCTTTGGCAACCAATCTAGCATTGTACCTATTGAGATTGATCCATCTAAGTTGTCTTTTACTTTAAACACCCACTTGCATCCAATTGCCCTATTGTTCTCAGGCAATGGCACCAAATCCTATGTCCTATTTGCATCAAGGGAAGCCATCTCCTCATCCATGGCTTCTTCCCAATGTTTATGCTCTAGTGCCTCCTCAAAGAATGTGGGCTTTATGTCTTGCACAACCCTAACCATGTATGCATAATGGGCTGCATACCCACCATATGTCAATCTCTGAACTGGGTGTCTCACACTCTTCTACCATGTATGCATAATGGGCTGCATACCCACCATATGTCAATCTTTGAACTGGGTGTCTCACCCTCTTAGACCTGCGTACACCTGGATCACTCCTCGTTGTCTTTGTGGGCTGATTTTGTCTTCCACTATGGCATTGATTATGAAGGAGACGTTTAGCCCAATTACTAAGATGGCAACTGTGAGAGCTGTGATTGCAGTGGTTGCATCAAAACAATGGTCTTTACATTAGATGGATGTGTAGAAATGCATTAGAATGCATTTCTACAAGGAGATTTTTAGGAGGAGGTGTATATGCTGCAACCACCTGACTATGAGGATGTAGGTCACCCTGAGTTTGTTTGTAGATTGAGGAGAGGCTTGTATGGCTTGAAACAAGCACCTAGAGCATGGTCTAACAAGATTGCATAGTATCTTGTCACTATTAGCTTTCATATAGCCAATTCAGATTTCTCATTGTATGTGAGACACTCAGGGATTGTGCTTGTTTGTAGATTGAGGAGAGGCTTGTATGGCTTGAAACAAGCACCTAGAGCATGGTCTAACAAGATTGCATAGTATCTTGTCACTATTGGCTTTCATATAGCCAATTCAGATTTCTCATTGTATGTGAGACACTCAGGGATTGTGCTTGTTTTATCATTTATGTAGATGACTTGATCATTACGGGGGACCATGATGAGGAGATTGGACATGTAAAGATGCTTCTAAGATAGAAGTTTGAGATGAAGGATTTGGGGAAGCTTAGAAATTTCTTGGGCATTGAGGTTATTAGGATGCTACATGGTATTTGGTTACTACAATGGCAGTATGGCTTGGACATGTTGTCTAAGTATGGGATGACAAGCTGTAAGCCTATTTTAGTGCCATTGGATTAGAATGGCAAGTTGAGTGCAGATGCATGTGAGATCTTGGAGGACCTTACTATGTACATGCGCATAGTGGGCACCTTGATTTACATGACTGTTACCAGGCCAAACTTGAGCTATGATGTTAGATCGGTGAGTTAGTTTATGCAGGCTCCTAGGAAGCCACATTTGGATGCAATGAGATGCATACTGAGGTATGTGAAGTCTACTTTGTATTATGGACTCTTTTATGGAGATATGTGTACATGGGTACACCAATGCCAATTGGGCTGTAGCATTTCAGATAGAAGATCTACTAGTGGATTTATGTTCTCCTTTGGGAGTGCTGATATGACTTGGAGGGCAGCAAGAAGTAGCCTACAGTTGCTCTATCTAGTACAAAGGCCAAGTACAAGGGTGTTGCTAATGGCAGCATGTGAAGTAGCTCGGATACAAAAGCTACTTGGTAGATTTGGGTCTATCAGTGGAGGGTGGTGGTGGATAGACAGGTTATCATTTATTGTGACAATCTTAGTAGCATACATTTGGCCAAGAACCCAGTCTTTCATGCTTAAACAAAGAATATAGAGTCACTTTATCAGGGAGAAGGTCTTAGTAGGTGCCATTGACCTGTCAGCACACACAGGATCAAGTAGCTGACATCTTCACCAAAGCATTGGGGTCAGAGAAGCTCCACAGGTTTAGGAGCTTGCTTGGAGTTTTGGAGTTGGAATTGAGCTTGATGGAGAGTGTTGAGATGAGAGTTTTGAGATATCAAGCTCAACTCACACCGACACTAGTGAAACTGTTCCACACTTACATCACTAGCGTGTTTGGTGGATGATAGGCAGCAGCTTTGCCAGTGAAGCCTAGATTATAGCTACTAGAGTTATGGCATACTTATCTAGCTAGCTCATTTAGTCGAGTTCACACTATGGACCGACATTGTATGGTTTGGGTTTTGTACATTATGCTCTTATCTCTTTTATGTTATGTAGAGAGAGCTTGTGTTGAATAGAGAAGAAGAGAGAATTCAATCCCCTACATCTTGTGTCTTCTCTTTGTTGAGTGAGGAAGTAGATTGCTTATGTGTGCTCTTGCCTCCCCTCTCTCCCTCAATCTTTTTAAGGGGTCTCTTACACCATCTATGGTAGTTCAAGAAGCCCATCCTCAGTGGTGGATAATCCCAAAGTGTTATCCTCTAGGACCTCCTTCATTCATCACTGCTTTAAAGGATAAGCAAAGGCCTATGTACCTCATCCATAAGTATCATACTTGGATAAAAAGTATCAAGTCATTTGCTAGACTTTAGTTTAGTCTCAAACTTCTCACTCTTGTATAAGCTATTCTTCTTCATCTAGATACATATAAACACTACTTTTCCTAAAGAGGGTTTGGGTTTACCCAACCATTTAGATGTCACTACTTCTTCAACCTCATGGACATTTGGTGACTCTATTAGTTAGGGTTTCATGGTGAGCCTTTTGTCCTTTGATTCTATTGAAGATGCAGACATAGTCTCCATTTTTGAACCAATTTGGCCATTTTGTCTTTCCCTTTCCTTACTTGATTAGGCCTTTTCCTCTTACTCTTGTAGCAAATGGGATTTTATTATTTACTTCCTTGGAAGTACTAGAACAATTTACCCCTTTTATGATACCATATCTTTGTTTTGCTTCCAATCATGTAATTGCATTAAGGTGTTTACATTAAGGTGTTATTACTATAATTCTCCCCCTCTTGACACTCAAAAGATTTGCAGTTGGTAAATTCAATCCTATCCATAGTGAACAAGTTTTATATAAATGTTCTACTCCACATATAAAGATTTATAATGGTAAATTCATTCCTATCCATAGTGGTGAATTCATTCCTATCCATAGTGAACAAGTTTTATATAAATGTTATACTCCATGTCTACTACACAAAGGTGTGTTGGCTAAGGGAAGCATAGAAACTCCCATGAATTTTGCCACTTTGTGAAGTCCTTGGTAATAAAAACATTATAATGGTAACATTGTAATGGTTCTCTTTTGGCCATATTGTTCATTCCATGACCTCTACCCATAATATATTACTAGAAAATTTGAATGGGTATATCATTTTGCAACATGTTGTATAGAGGTGTCTAGTGGCTCATCGAAATATTCTAGATACTCAAATTTCAAGTTACGCATCTCTTGCACTTCCTTCACTTACATTGTTGATTCATAGGGGTGATTCTAGGTGCAACTGGATATGGTAGTAGAATAGGTGGATGTAAAGGCACTTCACAAACATGTATGACCCCTTGTTGATTTGAATTTATAGTAGTAGAAATGTTCCCAATATTGGTTTACTCACTCAAAGGGGCTAGCAAGTCCAATGGTTGCTTTTGTGTACTTGGTAAGGCCTAGATCCTTGGTGATTTCTATATCAATGAGTTTTTTCATGATTCCCCGTGTTACTATGCATAATAAATCATCAATATTAGTCTAAGTTATGGACACTCAATGTGCTTATATGATTCTCTCTACACACCAAACCATGTTGTCATGCTGCCAAGTATAAAATGAGGGTTAACTATTGGTTTCCCTTGATGAACTAACCTTGCATTGTTGGCTCAAACAATTGAGTAAAGATGTACTCAACTCTTGTTGACATGTTATGGTAGTGATGTGTGTGAACACACTTAGGACCGTCGGGGCACTTTTTCCCTCACTAGGAGGTTTTTTCCCCCGTGCATTGTATATACACCCAACACTCTAGGGCTACCTTATCTTTGTTCTTGCACACTTAGTAATACTACTTTTGTGTTGTGTGCTCTTGAGCTTCTTCTTCTCCAAGCTGTGTGTGCATTCCTGCAACCCTAGTTCCAACATTTGGTATCAGAGCAGGCAAGAGCTTCCAGGCAGCATCGCTAGGACCCTCCACTTCATCTCCTCCGTTTGAGACAAGGTTTCATAGGCATTAGCAGGTCAGTATATCCTACAAGTAAGCTTGTAGAGCTCGAAAAACTTTAGAATTTTGATCTGAGGTCGTTTTGCCCTCTGTTTCTGCATTTCAAGCACTGTGCAAGCAATTTCGTCCTTTTGTGCAGATTTTCTATTAGGGTTCAGATCTGTAGGATAGGTTCCTCTTAGTCTATTTTGGGTTGTGCTAGATAGCACAGGTTGGTTTTGTGCAGATTACTCTCTATACAGGCAACAATTACATCAGGTACAGTCGGTGGGGCCATGGCTGATAACAGTGATGTATTTCGTATGTTACCTGCTGAGGACAAGTTGGATGGGACCAACTACCCACTATGGTCTTATATGATGCGCCATGTATTGGTTGCAAAGGGCTTATGGAATATTGTGCAGGGCCATTATAATCGTCCTGCTTCGGCAAGGACCATTATTACTGGTGTTGAAGAAGGTGTAGTGGATGATGCTGCAGGTTCTGTTGCTACAGATTCTGATGATGCAGGATGTACTCCTGAGCAGCCTAAATGGGATGATAAAGATGCGCAAGCTCATGCCCTAATTGCGCTATCTGTTAAGCGTACCATCATTCCCCACATTCGTGGATGTAAGACTGCGAAGGATGCATGGGATATGCTTGCATGATTATGTCAGGTTCGGAATGAAGCTCGTGTAGCTTATCTATGTAAGCAGTTGGAAAGTGAGCATACGAATAAAGGTGATTCAATGGACAGTTTCCTAACAAAGATCAAGGATCTCAAGGAGGATGCCACAATTGTATCACCTGTACTAAGATCATGAACTGTGCATTTGTCATCAATGAACTTCACGACTAGTCCAATCCTAGTCAGTGTAGAAACAGACAATAAGTTCTTTCTGATCCCAGGTACATACAATACATCAAAAAGTGTGAAAGATATTAGCAGCGGTCAGCACAATCTTTCCAACTTCTCTTACCGGATATTCGGAGTTGTTTGCGCATGTAACAGAATTACCAACAGGCGCAGACTCAAGGCAAGTAAACATGTCACGCTGTGAAGTGATGTGCTTAGTAGCACCACTGTCAAAATACTATACATGTGAATCTGCCAACAGACATACATACATCGTGCAAAGATGGGTCATAACTGCACTGCACAGCAAATGCCCATTCTGACTCCTGCACAACATTAGCAGATTCAACTTTAGAGGTGGAGACATCTACAACAGCCATACCAGCCTCTTTCTTCTTTGCCTCCTTCGCAGCCACCTTAGGACATTCCTTAATCATATGACCAAGCTCCTTGCAGTAATTACACCTGACCTTCTTCTCTTTCTTCTACTCACCCTTATCATGATTCTTTGCACCATCTGCACTTGTCACAGATTTTGGCTTAAATTTGCCTTTGCCTTTATGGCTTGCAGCCAGCAAAAGCCTGATCTGCAACACGCATAATATTCCTGTTCTGCCTGGACTGTTCTTCCTTAGTAAAACAGAAACCAGCTCCTCAAACAGAAGGGCATTTGGATTACCCTTCATCATCAACCTAAGGGTGGATGCAAAGCTCTGGTAAGACTCTGGCAGACCATTAAGAACGGTCTGCACAAGTGTACTATCTGGTAAAATCTCATATGCAGCTATCAACTGAGGTTCATTATGTCGTGGATTGTATAAGCTCAATGCTTATGACATATGTGTGGAAGATGTGGCATGTGCATCTGATACGCAGGCTGTATCAGATGCAAAACTGTGGCATGCACATTTTGGGCATTTGAATTTTGCTAGTTTGATGTGTTTGCAAAAATTTGAGATGGTTTCCTCGTTACCTATTTTGCAAGCGCCATCAAAGCATGTTTGTGAAGGCTGTATTCTTGGCAAGATGTAGTGTGCTTCATTTCCAAAGGATGGTTCTGTGCGAGCTATTGGCAAATTGTAGAAGCTTATACATAGTGATGTATGTGGTCCAATGCAGTCACCATCATTTGGAAATCATTTGTACTTCGTGACTTTCATTGATGACTTTTCCAGGCATGAATGGGTGTATCCTATGAAAGCTAAGTCTGAAGTGTTTATGTGCTTCAAATAGTTTGTCTCTTTGGCTGAAAATGTTTCATGCTGTAAAGTGGGCACCCTTCGTTCTGATCAAGGGGGGGAGTATATGTCTAAAGAGTTCAATGCATTCTTGGTGGATCGTGGGATAAAACATCAATGTACGGTGCCTTATACACCAAAGTAGAATGGCGTTGCTAAGAGAAAGAATCGTTCTCTCATGAAGATGGCAAGGTGTATGGTGAAGAGCCAAGCCCTACCACATGCATTTTGGCTAGAAGCTATAATGTGTGCTGCATATGTACTTAACAGATGTCCCACTAAAGCGTTGAAGTCTGTCACTCCATATGAGTCTTGGCATGGTCGTAAGCCATCTGTGGCTCATTTGCGTGTATTTGGTTGCTTTTCTTATGCTCTTGTGCCAGAGCAACATCGCAGGAAATTGGATGACAAGGTTATTAAATGCATTTTTATTGGGTACAGTGCAGAAAGTAAAGGCTATCATTTGTATCATCCGCAGTCTAAACATATCTTGGTCAGTCGAGATGTTGTTTTTGTTGAGGATGCAGTTCAGCCTTTGCTTTCATGTACCAGAGACGTAAATGTTTGCTCACAAGATGTGTATGAAACATTGTTGCCTTTTGTTTGGTAGTGCTGGTCAATCACATGTACCACCAAATGAGGCAAATATTCAGCCTATGCAGGTTTCTAATGAGTCTACAAATCAGCCCATTTCTGATGCAGGGAGAGAACAGAAATTGAGGAGTCTAGGTCAATGCCTAAATGGCTGTGGTACAAACTTTGTGTGACAGCAAATTGGATACACCTTTGCCTAGTCATACTCGTTTTGGTTCTCAACATGTATCATATACATCAGATTGTTTTGCATTGGCTATTGCAAGTATGTATGATGAAGAAGAGCTTGTTTTGTTTGAAGAGGCACAAAATTCAAAAAACAGAATGGCGTTGCTGAGAGAAAGAATCGTTCTCATGGAGATGGCAAGGTGTATGGTGAAGAGCCAAGCCCTACCACATGCGTTTTGGCTAGAAGCTGTAATGTGTGCTGCATATGTACTTAACAGATGTCCCATTAAAGCATTGAAGTCTGTCACTCCATATGAAGAAGAGCAGAATGGCGTTGCCGAGAGAAAGAATCGTTCTCTCATGGAGATGGCAAGGTGTATGGTGAAGAGCCAAGCCCTACCACATGCATTTTGGCTAGAAGCTGTAATGTGTGCTGCATATGTACTTAACAGATGTCCCACTAAAGCGTTGAAGTTTGTCACTCCATATGAGTCTTGGCATGGTCGTAAACCATCTGTGGCTCATTTGCGTGTATTTGGTTGCCTGGCTTATGCTCTTGTGCCAGAGCAACATCGCAAGAAATTGAATGGCAAGGCTGTTAAATGCATTTTTGTTGGGTACAGTGCTGAAAGTAAAGGCTATCGTTTGTATCATCCGCAATCTAAACATATCTTGGTCAGTCGAGATGTTGTTTTTGTTGAGGATGCAATTCAGCCTTTGCTTTCATGTACCAGAGATGTAAATGTTCGCTCACAAGATGTGTATGAAACATTGTTGCCTTTGTTTGGTAGTGCTGGTCAGTCACATGTACCACCAAATGAGGCAAATATTCAGCCTATGCAGGTTTCTAATGAGTCTACAGATCAGCCCATTTCTGATGCAGATGTTCATGATGCACTTGATGGGGAGAGAACAGAAATTGAGGAGTCTAGGTCAATGCCTGTTGTGCCCTACATGCGCAACACTCTCCCTTCCCACACTTGCCTCCTCTTCTGGCATGAAGAAAATCTTTCTTGGCTTGCATGCATTCTTGTGGTCTTGTACATGAACATTGTACTCTGGTCAATGGCTCGCTTCCTCATCAATGTCAACTACCACACAATTGATGATCTTTTGTGGCGTGCCGGCTCTTTGTCCCCTGCCAACTGTGTCCTTGTCTTGTACATTGGAGCCCCGGACTGTGGCATGATTTATGGTTCGCACAACCTATGCTAGACTCGGTATTTACCTGGCTTTCAGCTTTTCAAGGCTTGGTCCACTACCTATATGCTTGCCCGAAAGGTACAAGTGTGCCTTAGTGCTTTGAAGTACTGCATTTGCCATGTCAGATGTACATACATCATAAACAAGGATATCTTATGGCGGAAGCTCTCTCCAACCAACCAGTTGTCGTGCTTACTCTCTAAGAGGTTTGTGCTTGGCATGCACACATCATTGTGCTACTTCTCTCCACTACCAACATGGCATTTACCCAATGTGTAATGCGGACCTCCCATGAGTCCATAGCTAGAATGTCCTTATTGCGTACATTGCCTGCACACCACCATTGGTGTATGAGTCTACTTTCCACTAGAGCGGCCTCCATACTTCTAGCACTCCGCCGCTTCTCATACATTGCTTTATGTGTTGCTTGTTGCGAGGATTTAATCACATGCTTTGTTGTGTGCAAGTTCATAAATTGAGCCCAGTGGAATAAGCATGACCTCTCACGTCCTTCCATCACATTCCTCATTCCAAAATTGTTGTACACCTCTCTTACTGCATTCCAATTTGCTTAGAAGTCAGCCTTTTCAAACCCTTTCTTTAGCATGACATCATTCAGTGATGTCCAAAACAACATCTGCACTGACACGTCCTTTCTTCACATTCCTCATTCTGCCATTGTTGTACACCTCCCTTACTGCATTCCAGTTTGCTTAGAAGTCAGCCTTTTCAAACCCTTTCTTTAGCATGACATCATTCAAAACAACATCTGCGCTGACATGTCCTCTTCCTTCATTTCACACGTGGCAATTGTAAGTAAGTCCTACATACTATATACAATAACATCTTAGGCAAATGAGGTAATGTGTACCTTGGATCATACACATGACAAGATTGCATACGAGGTCCTTGGATCATACATATGGCAAGTCATTGTAACCCAATCACATGTGCGACGAGTATGGTCAAACATGACCCACACATTTCATAGGTCACCATTGCCAATGCATCTCATTCGGTTCACAAGGTCCACACCAAAAGTTGGACCAATGGTCGACATCTTGAACATGAAGCACTTGTCTTTATCACCTCCTTGCCCTAGGAATCTACTCCCATGAAAAAACTCGAAGGTGCATTCTCTTTTGAGCTTCAAAAGTGCATCTGCAAACATAGTGTCCTTGATTGGTCCTTGTCGTGCGCGTGACACTTATCATTGAAACCTATCACATAATTATTACAATGTCACATTGCTTCAGTTGTGAATGATCACTTCAAAATACAATGGTTTTTAAAGTTCTCAAATGCTACCAGTTATCTTGAACCAGTGGACCCAGCTCCTCAAGTACATTAGTGAGCTCCACTTCGCTAAGCATCTCTCTGGCCCCTCCCTCTTCAATGCACATCGCCTCAATTATCTCTTTCACAATAGAAATTTGAACCTTCCTTGGCCTAGCATTGCAATCTATCTTGATTACATTATCCACCATTCTGTGCGCTTTATCCATTAACGCCTTGGAAATGCATGGCTGAATATTATGGGTGTGATTTCCCACGTGGATCATGAGACGGCTTGTAATAAAGTAGGAACTTTATTAAATAGGGTTAATAATGGGACAAGTCCATGTATAAAAGAGGGGGCTTAGACCATGATTGTAATTTTGGACATCATTTTTAGAAATTGAATCTCATGATTCTCGGAGCTCATGGCTTCCTTCATAGGCTTGTGGAAGGCTATTTCCATCCTCTTGGTGAGAGGTAAAACTCACTTAGGCATCATGGTAACATGGTGATTTCTCTTATTTTCATGCATTGACATCCCTTCATTCCAATTGGTATCAGAGCTCTTGATTTTGATCATGGGCATGCATGGGTTTGTTGGAAAAATTTGCTTGAAAATTTGAGTTTCTTTCATATTTTTTTTTCATTTTCTTGGATTTCTTGAGTGATTCTTGATAAATCTTCTCCAATCTTGCTTAATCTCATGGAAATGGTGACCATTTCATGGAAATTGCTTGAATTTTGAGTGATTTTGGCCATTTTTAGCATTTCTGGACCAAATTTTGGGCCTCCGGACCAAAAATTTGGGGCGGCCGGGCCAAAACTTAGGGCAAATGGACTAAGTGAGATTAATTTTTTTGTTAATCAAGATTAGCACTTGCCTCTTTCTTCCTCAAGCTTTCCATAGCCATGGAGCACTCCATTTCACCCCGTTTCTTTACCAAACCATGGGGCTTTTGTTGAGCAAGGTGAGATCTATTCATTGAGTGTCAAATTTCTTATAATTTCTGAATTTTTTTTATGATTTTTCTCTCTTCTTCCATTGGTGAAAAACCCTAGCTTTCTACACACTTTCTTCAAGCATTGAAGCCATGGGAACTTAGGCAAACATCATTATGAGTGAGTAAGGTGTTTAGCATCATCTTCCACCTCCAACAAAGCATGAAGAAGGCGAATTTCAGCGCAGCCTAACGGCGCAAATCGGCGATTTCTTGGGGTCTATGGTGAAGATAGTCAAGCCCTTATGCTACACAAAGCTTATGCAACACTTTTTCAAGTTTTTGGCCATGTTTTGGAGCTCTTCTTTGGCTACTAAGCAAGGCAATGGAGGCTTCAAAAGAGGGCTGAAAATCAGGGTTTTCAAAGCCATAAAATTCAGCCATTGAAGGTCTTCTTCATCAAATTTTCAAGCATTCAAGCTACCATGAGGTCTCCAGGAAGGACACGCAAGGGTGGGGATGCGGTACGAGAAATGCTTCTTGATGAGGAGGACATGGAAGGCAATATGGATGCAAGGGATGCATTCAATGAAGACAATGGGGGCAACGTACACAACCAAGTACCTCAAGGGACACAAGTGGTAAACCATGACACTCTCATGCAATTGCTTGTACAACGATTAGAAACTTTGGATTCCAAGCTTGACTCTCAATTCGAAACGTTAGCTTCAAGGATTGGTGTGATAGAGGACAAGTTTGGGAGGTCCCAAGGGCAAGAAAAGCATGGGAATCATGGTGAGCATGAGCAAAGAAAAGGCAAGGGCATATTGAATGAGGAGTCTATGAAAGCCGTGCAAGAGGATTCAATGGGAGCATCCACTCGGGGATTCATGGTGGCGGATACACGGAGGCCTCTTGTCAAGGACATGTTTCCTTCTTCCTTTCACTCGGGTTCATCTCATCTCAATGTATCAAAGGGACCTACCTTTCCTAGGGCAATGCATTCAAGGGAAGAAGATGAGGTGTATATGAATGATGAAGAGGTTGTACTTGATTGGAACCAAATGTCCTTTGCCCAAAGACAAAGGGATGCTCATGAGAAGTGGATGGAGTTGCCAAATGTCATCAAGAGGGACTACAAGGACTTTGCACAATTCATGGAATCATATATGAAGATGCAAAGGTTCAAACCCTCTACCCAACATGATAACCCATCCTACACAACTTCCAAGGATGTCAAGGATAAAATCTCTCTATTAAAGTTCAAAGGTGACAGGTCATCTCTACAAGAGTTGGAGGAGTGGGCTACCAAGCTTGACACATATTTCCAACTCTACCCAAAAAGTGAGCGTGACATGGTGCAATTTGCTTCCTTACATCTTGAAGACTATGCTCATCAATGGTGAAGGCATATGGTCAAACAAGGAAACACGCCATTATCTTGCCATTATCTTGGGAAGGATTGAAGCGGGAGATGAACTTGGCTTTCATTTCACCCTTAGTGCTTGATCGATACCATGAAGAATGGTATGAGCTTTCTCAAAAGGGGATGATGGTGAGAGATTACATCAGAAGACTCTTGAAACTTTCAATGTATGTGGAAGGCTTGAATGAAAACATGAAGATGAAGAAGTTTGTGCATGGACTTGAATACTTCATCAAGGCGGATGTGTCGGCTCAAAGGCCTAGTTCTCTCAAAGAAGCTATGAGGTTGGCCGAACTCTATGAGCCAAAGTACGAGAGATCTCAGCCCATGACATTCACCAAAGATACATTCAAACCAACCACTACTTCTTACAATTTTGGGAAGGGTCCTACCTCTACATTACCATCCTCTACTCCAAGATTTCCTACATCACTTGGGAGTGGATAGCCAAAGAGTGGCGTACATCTTGATGCCAAAAAGGGTAGTGACTCCATGAAGAAGCCCTTTCAATCCTTCAAGAAGACTCAAGGAATGGATGATCTAAATATTGAGGAGTTGAGAAGCAAAGGGCTATGCTTCAAGTGCAAAGAGAGGTGGTCACCCGGGCATGTTTGCAAATCAAAGAAGGTTGTGGCCACTATGATCCTCATGGATGAGGAAGAGAACAAGGATGACTCTCATGACATAGAAGAGTTGGAGGGTTGCAATGATGAAGCACATGAGGAGTCACTTGAAGACCATTCTTTCATTACGGAGGATGGTGAGTTTCCATTTGATCCGGGAGGTGGAGTTAAGGAAAATCTTGTGGATGGAGACATGCCTACCAATGCAGAAATTTCAGGTTGCATATGCTCTATCTCACAAGTGTTATTGGCGGGTTGCAAGAATCAATGGGAGAGTTGCACATATTCTTGTGGATTCCGGGAGCACTCATAGCTTTATCAACTCTAAATCCATCAACTCTCTCAAACTTAACACATAGGAGACACCTATAACTTTCCAAGTGCAAGTGGCAAATGGGGAAAGTGAAAAGACTAGCTTGATTTGCCCTTCTACAAAAGTGGTTCTATCCTCTTCATACACTTGGGAAGGTGATTTGGTGGTCTTGGATATGGGTCCCATTGACATTATCATGAGGTGTTATTGGTTGGCTTCACTTGGTGACATTCACATGAACCTTCAACAAGGTTTCATGAGCTTTTTACATCATGGACAGCAAGTGGTACTTGCTGCAAATGCACCAAAAAAGCTTTCTTTGATCACTCCAAGGAAACTCAAGAAGAGATTAAGGCTTTTGGCACTATCTATGTGTTGCATGTTACCCAAGAAGGGATGGAAAGCAGTGGTGGACAGCACATAGATGAGGAAATGGCAGCTCTTCTCAAAGAGTATGAAGATATTTTGCAAGTGCCAAAGTGTCTACCGCCTAAGAGGGAGATTGACCATGCCATAGTACTTGAACCAAATGCAAAGGTTGTCAACAGGGGCTTCATGTTTATGAGCAAGAGATGCTAGCCATACTTCATGCCATCAAGAAGTGGCATCACTATCTTTATGGTGCTCATTTCAAGGTGAGAAGTGATCATAGGGTGCTGAAATTTTTTCTCTCCCAACCAAATCTTTCTCCAAAGCAAAAGAGATGGCTGGCCACACTTCAAGGATATGATTTTGAGATATCCTACACACCCGAGAAGGACAATGTAGTGGCAGATGCATTGTCTAGAATGTGGGCTTGCGCTACAACTTCAATCATGGAGGTATATAGTGAATGGATCAAGGGAATTCAAGAGGAATACCACATCAATAAGAGTGTTGCCCATATTTATAGAAAATTACGGCAAGGTGATGGTGGAGAATTTCCTCATTACAAGCTTCATAATGGTGGAGAATTTCCTCATTACAAGCTTCATAATGGTCTCTTGTGGTACAAGGAAATGGTGTATTTGGTTCCTACCTCATTCTACATACCAAAGGTGCTTCATGAGATGCATTCTTCACCACTTTCGGGCCATCTTGGTGTACTCAAAACATATATGACAAAGTGAGCAAGAGCTTTTATTGGAAAGGCATATGGGGAGATGTGAAGAAGTTTGTGACGGAATGTGCTTCTTGTCAAAAGAATAAGGATAGCCATCAACTTCCAAGTGGTCTACTCCATCCATTACCCATTCCAGATGGTAAATGGACTCACATTTCTATGGACTTCATCACGGGTCTACCAAAGACAAAGCATGGATGGGATCTTTGCCTCAAGAGATGGAAGAGCTTCCACCTATGAATGAAGAAGGTGAGATCATTTATGAGCCGGAGAGGATTATTGGCAAGAGGACAAAAGAATTGAGGAATAGGAGTATTGATGAATACCTTGTCAAATGGAAGCAACTACCCATGGATGAGGCTACTTGGCAATCATTGGACTATGTCCAACAACGTGGCTTACTTGTGGATGATTTTCCTTGACCAAGTGGTATGGTTTACTTGAGTAAATTGGGTAATATGAGGAGAAATGTACATGCTGTAATTTCTAGACTGCTTTGGGAAGGTCTACTATTGGGCCTATCATTCTATTCCAACTAGCTTCATCGGGCATCAAAATGGAAGGTTATGATGTGGGACATATATGGCTGAGTGTACATATCATTTTCAGCCCATCTTATGGAGTTTACATGAGGGATTTTCAAGGGACTTCATCGACTAGAAGGGCTATCATAACAGTCCCACTCATACATCTTGGATTTGAAGCTTTGTGGACTTGTGTACATCCGGACTTCCATTGTATATGTGTTTTGGATGTACTTGAGAACTCTCTACCACTTCCCATTGATTACATTAGAGTCTCACACTTTGAGATTGTACATATTATAGATTTTGAGGACAAAATCTTTGAGAAGGGATGGTTTGTAATAAAGTAGGAACTTTATTAAATAGGATTAATAATGGGACAAGTCCATGTATAAAAGAGGGGACTTAGACCATGGTTGCAATTTTGGACATCATTTTTAGAAATTGAATCTCATGATTCTTGGAGCTCATGGCTTCCTTCATAGGCTTGTGGAAGGCTATTTCCATCCTCTTGGTGTGAGAGGTAAAACTCACTTAGGCATCATGGTAACATGGTGATTTCTCTTATTTTCATGCATTGACATCCCTTCATTCCACGGCTCATGGTCTCATTCTATGGCATCACATAGTACACATAACAATTGCAATTATTCATGCAAACTGCAGGCCTCTTGCAATAGTGACACTCCAAGCATCCACCCACATTGCATGCTTATCCTACTTTTAGCACCTTGGTTAGACTACCCTTGAAGTGGCTTTCATTCTATACACCATGGTTGATGAGTCGAGGACACTCAGCATGAACACACTTCAAACTGCCCAGGCAATAACTGAGGCTACATAGCCCGGGAAACACGATGTTTGATGTTAGAGGCTTTGACCAGAGGTGAGCATCAAACCTGTGTTCCATTGCATCCATTCCATGGCATTTTCCCAAAGTGGGAGGAAACTCTAATGCCATATTCCCATCATAATACTTTGGGATCTCCTCAACTGCAATGACTATACAAACTCAGCGTAGTAACTTTGAAAAGACATTTTTCTTCTTCAATCCTAAGAGAAAATTCACCATGCTTCTCCCCCTATATCCTTTTGGAGAATCTGCCCATCACTACTTTGGACGGACTTGTCAAGTCAATCCAACTTGTAGAAGATGATGGGCGATCATGATCCTTCGGCTTTGTATTGGACTATCCACCAGTACAACGTACACATGCTTATGTGCTTCAATGGTGGATTCTATTACAGTCACCTCATATGATGAGCACACCTCAGCATCAAGGAAATACATTTCCATGCCATTTTGAGTTGAAATAACTTCCATCTCAACACATGCCTCGACATCTTCATTGGTGATCACAGCTTGCAATTCACGGAAGACATAAGATTTAGAATGGTGTTGCAAAATAGATGCTTCTATCAAAGCCTTCTCGTTTTTGAAAGGAACATGAATGACGGAGCACGGGAATGAGATAATGGCCTCCATGAACACAAGAAGGTTAGGAATAAACAAGTAAGATCGACACCAAAAAACAAGGTGCTCTAGAAGAAGGCAGCTTTAAAAAAGTACTTGTTCTGAAAATTCAGATTTATAAGAGAAGATTTTTTGAAAAGTGACCATTTTTTTTCCTATTTAAATTAAATATTTCAAAAATAATAATTAATAAATTTATCTTCTTAAAATTTTTAAAAAATAATTTTAAAAATAATAAAATTATATTATCTTAAATTTGCTATTTTATAAATATGTCATTTATGTGTTTGTGTTTGTGCACTAAAAACCAAAAAATAAGCTTAGGGATGAATATTTAGTACAGAGCCTTAAATGTTTTAAAAAATAAAATCCAAAATAAATAAATATATATATATATAATAACCTAAATTTTAAAAATATAATCTGTATCCTATAATTTAAAAACCCAGAGCATAATATATTATTTAGGATTTTTTTAATTTTAGGCTTATATATATATATATATATATGCTCTAGGTTTGTTAAAAAAATGTACATTTTAGGTTTATATATATATGTTTTTGTTAATTTTTTTGATATTGATTTTTTTTAAAGGCTTATATCTATAAAAAAAATTATTTTGGATTTTTATTTTGTAATGCAACATAGGTTTTACATGTGGTGCCTCCACGTGCAGTGCCCAACATCGGGCATTACACATGGCCACGCCACGTGTGATGGGCATCACACATGGCACTGCCATGTGTGATGCCCGAACTTGGGCATTACACGTGGCTGCACGTGGTATCACCATGTGGAAGGCCAATCACACGTGGCCTTGGCGCTCCACGTGGTGTATTGCACATAACCATCGTGGCTATGCAATACATGTGGAAAATGTCACGTGTACTAAACAACCACCATTGGCAATACATAGAGCCATGGTGGCTATGCATAACACGTGGCATAGGCCACGTGTAATGCGTTTCCATTGCGGCACCATAGGGTGCCGTGGTAGAAACGCATTACACCTTACTGCTGACACACAGAGAGAGAGAGAGAGAGAGAGAGAGAGAGAGAGAGAGAGAGAGAGAGAGAGAGAGAACCATCTCTCTCTCTCTCTCCGACTTTTTCGCACACAACTGCAATGAAAAAGCCGTTCTATGCGAAAAAGCCGGAGGGAGGGTCTCTCTCCTAGCGCTATCGTCTCTCCCTCTCTCTCGACTCTCTCTCCCTCTCCCTCTCTCTCTCTCTCTACACTCTCTCTCTCTCTCTCTCTACACTCTCTCTCTCTCTCTCTCTAATGCACTAGAGACAGATTAGAGAGGGAGAGAATCTTTTTCTCTCTCTCTCTCTCTCTCTCTCTCTCTAGCTCTCTCTTTCTCTCTCTACCTTAAAAAAGCATGCAAAAAAGCATACACACCACCCTTCCTATATATATTCATCTCTTCTATCCATCTCAACACACACAATCTCTCCCTCTTGCATCCATAGAGCCACTAGAGCAATACTCCATAGAACAATACTCTCTTATCACCTCTCCCATCCCTAGACCTCACCTCTACTATCCCCTCTCCACCTCTACTATCCCCTCTCCACCTCTCCTATCTCTTTTTATTTCCAATCCTCTCTCCTCCTCCCTATCCCTTTCTTTGAAAGTCACCTTTTCACACCTTTCTTTGAAAGTCACCTTTTCACACCTTTCTTTGAAGGTCCCTTTTCATATCTCTCTTATCCCAAGCATCTCTCTCTTTTAAGTTCATTTTCAAGATGCCGATACGCACTCGCCTACAATCCAAGGGTGTTAGTGACGTGCATGAGGAGGAGATACCACTATCTTAGGATGTAATGATGTCACAAAAGTAGCTGCCTCTAGTAACATGACTAATGCATCCGCATTAGCAATAAGAGGAAGACCTGCTGCTTCGCCAATAGTGGAGATTTCTAAAGTTGCAGGCTCTACAGAAGACGAGGAACCAGTTCACGAGACTTTTGGCCAAGTAGTACCAGTTCACGAGACTTTTGGCCAAGTAGTGGATCGACATATCTCTACGAATTGGATAGAGGATCACTTGGTTGACAATGATCAGCGCCTTCCTAGAGCCTTCCTAGAGTACCACTTTGTCACCTTCTTCCAAACTCTACAATCCGCACAAATGAGGATTGCATACGAGTTAATGAGGAGCATTGAAGAAAACACCTATCAGGCGACAATGTCAGCATTCATTGGTCTCTGAGAGATTCTCGGGCAAAGAACATATTTCGTTTTGATCGCGTTGAAGCGCAATGGGCCATGAACTATGGTTGCCAAGGCAATTTGACGAGGCTCTAGAAACACATGGTGGAGAAGATGGTCATTGTCTGGGATGGCAAGCACCATCTCAAAGCCTGGTCTCAAAACCTGGCAAGATTGGACAAGAACTACATGACCTGGCCGAGACAAGTTATCGAAGGTGAATTGTAGAGTGGTACTCTTCACATAGGAGGAGGAGGCCAAGTTTTTAATGGTTCTACAGATGATAAACAAGTAAGTAGTCCTACACATATGTAAAAAATTTGACCATAAAAATTTTGCTCTCATTTCACTTACATGTCTTTCTTATGTATGCAATATCCAAAGGGTTACAAGTATACATGTTCCAAACACAATGGCACATGACATATTCATGATGCAATGCGTGGGACTAGCAAGTCCTCATTCACTCTTGTAAAAGTTTAATAACAAGGATAGTGCATGGGATGAGAAAGCTCTAGCACATAGAGGGCCAAACCGATCGAAATGGCTAAAGCTTCCCATGGCACTCCTCTCTCAGCTAGTTTTCAAGGTATATGGTCTCCTAAAACACCTACGGCACATACTTGTTATTTACATAAATGTAGTTGCTAAAATACAATTGTGTTGCAGTCTCAATTTGATGCCACGTACCAAAAGAAGATTAGTGGCTTGCCTGTGCGAGGTAGTAGAGCTTTCAACAAAGATCCAGAAACATATGAGAAGAATTACAAAGATGCCCTCAAGGAGACAAAGATGTTGTACACAAAGAGAGGACATGAGTTGGCACAAATAGCCAATCCTAGTTGCGGCAAAGAATTCTTCAAGAATTCTTCAAGAAGGTGACCTCCTACCAGAGTTAGGGTGATAAGGGTAGTAAATTCACTACCCCCAAGCTAGCAGAGATAGCTCGTGTGCATGTTTCAATTGAGAATTAAGACCACTTAACATTTTCTCTCTATATGCAAAAAAAAAAATCATATGTATTGGTAGACACTTAATGTTTGTTCTCCATGTAGGAAGTGTCATCTCCTAGATATATTGGTGGTGGAAAGTTCCCAATGCGAGATGTCGGGATTCCTTGTTCAGATAGAGCTTTCTATCTATGGATACATTGACATGTGTATTGGGTGCAATTGACAGAGAGTCTACATCAGAGAGTCTACACTGAAGCTCTATGCCAAGCTAGAGGAGAACTCACTCACAATTGTAGACCTGCATGAGAGAGTCACACTTGACTCAGGGGTTGGTATTGTGGATGCTTTGAAGGAATTTAGGAGGATGCATTTTGAGAAGGCGTTCCATAGGTGGAGAGGACAAATGAGAGCCACCCTTGATCCTGAAGAACAACCACACTTGCCATGCACAGCATGATAACCTACTGTATAGGTAACTAGTAGCATAATAGATTGTGTTATATGATTATGAGTCTATAACTAACAAGATTGTGTATTATGTTTTGTGTTAAGTCTCTTATATGGTTTATGTTTTTTTGCTAGGTGGTTAAGAAATGGAGTCTCTCAAAGACTTAGTATCCCTGAGCACCCCCAATAGATGCGTGGTTGCATTCTGAGAGGGAGGAGATGGGCTTATACCTTGATGATTTGATCGATGAGTTACGAGGCAAGGACACATGGACATCTTACCCGTAGTGGCTAGACTACCCAGAGGGGGAGTATCCTACGTGTGAAGCAGAGGAGTTTGAGTAACATTGTTATTTTGTTTGTTTGTAACAAAGAATGTGGGTTGGTTTTGTGATTAATTTTAGAAATAAGCATTGTTGGTATGCTTACTTGGCATGTGGGTTGGATTTAGGACTAAATAAGCATTGTTGGTATGCTTGCTTTGGCATGTGGGTTGGATTTAGGACTAAATAAGGGTAAGAAACAAGCCAAGGAGAAGAGCAAGGCGACTGGACAAACAAAGAAGAGAGGAAGGCCACAGTTTGAGGAAGAAGATGACGATGAGACGATGATGAGGAGAGCATTGCTGATGATGCTGAGAAGCATGAGATGATAGTGAGCATGACATGAGTGCTGCTCCACTTGAGTCCCATTTAGGTAGTGAAGATGATATGCATGTTGCTCAACATGAGTCCCAGTTAGAGGGCAAAGATGATAAGCATGACATAAGTGTTGCTCATCATTTGCTGCTGTAAGGAGGTGAGAGAGATGATTCCCAAGCTGGGAGCCGAAGGGAAGATGATGACATAGGCCTACATTTTATTCATTTTGTGCTTGTCATTGTTATTTCCAAAGTTCAAGTCATTAGTGGTACACACTCTCCACTTGTTGGGACTGAACTCAAACATTGATCACCTTCGTCTAGCACTTTTCAAAAAGAGAAAATATAGGTATGAAGATGTTTGAAATTAATAATGTCATCTTTGGACTTTAAAAAATGCTTTTATGCAACAAAATGCTTATATATTGTCTTGTTCTAGGAATCTTGTCACATTGCAAGGATTCATGGGACCAATAACAAGGAGTGGCACCATGGACGCATATGATAGCCTTGGAGGGTTAGCCTTGGAGGGTTGCGAATGGTGTGTGGGCAGATTTTCCTACAAATGTTGGTTTTTCCAAGGAAGAAAATAATATTCCTCCATAGAATGTATTTAGAGAGGTGCTTGTGGAGTCTGCATTTATACTTGCAAAATGGAGTATATACTTCCGGAGGGCACTATGGTGTGTACTCTACGTGCAGAGCACTTGGGGATTGCAGTGAGAGAGGCCGATAGCTTCAATTTTATCTTGGGGCCAGGAACTTGTTCTTGCATCTCCCCAAGTAAATGTTTGTAGCAACAGAAGAGGGACAAGAGGAGGTGAGATTTCAAGTTTGGATAGTACTCATTGTAGAATCATAGAGAATTACCAAGATTTTCCTAACTTACATGTGTGTGCACGCAAGTCTCTCTATTAGTCATTGCCATCTTTACCTGCCTGCATCACACCACCTCAACTCGCCCAAAGTATGATAGGCAAGGTGGGGAGGTAGTTGCTAATCACCCAGGATATGAGGTTAATGATGATATCTTCATCGAGCGTAAACTTAGAGAGGGATTCATACCATATATGATGTATGGAAATGGAAGTCCTATTCGATACATTGCCGAGCACGCAGTCAAGCTTTTGCTGCATGGTGAGACTCGCTTTGTATAAGATATGTATTTCAATGCTCTTCTCTATATTATCATAGTCTTGTTGTATTATTATATGTTGAATGGCCTTGTTAAAGCTAGAAGCTTGTATTGCAAGTGGTTACTTGGCATGTTCACAGAAAAAGGGGATTTAGTTCTAGATTGCTTTGCTGGAACTGCGACTCTTGCTAGAGCATGCAAGGAACTACACCGACATTGCATTAGTCTGGAGGTGGACAAAGAGTGTTTTGAGTCTTGTATACTCCCTCTTTTAGACCATCCCCATGATTTAGGGCACCATCTCATGAAGGGAGAAATCACAGAAAATGCTCTACGGGAGGAGCAAAGAGACATGGGGAACTTGTCTCCACATGAGCGCCAGCACTTTCCTCCACACATCCCAAATCCCATGAGCCCAAAAATTTCAACCAGTTCCTCATTGCCACCAGGTGTTCCATTGGAGCGACCATTTTCACCGATTATGCCCCCTTCAACAGCACAACATCCCAACTTAGCTAGGCCATTATTCCCACCTATGTCGGGTAACCCAGTAGGTGGGGTGATGTATGGTAGAGTTCCCTATGTACCACCACCTTACTTCTATAATCCACCACCCTATCCTCTTTGATGTATTCCAATTTTACAACTTTTAATGTTATGATGTACTTCTTGTTGGACTTTGGTAGATTGTAATGTGTGTTTATAAAATGTGATGTGATGCTTCCACAAGTATCTTAGAAATGTCATGTTGCATTACCATTTTGACCATATTTTTTTATTTTATTGTGTGCAATTAAGTGAGGATTTTCTCCACTAAAAAGAATTTAAGGTGTGTTTCCATTAATCTTTTAATCATCTATCTTATGTGTGGTTTCATTGAAATTTTTGTTTCAATGCTTTGAAAGAAGAGAGGAAGAGAGAGAGGGACATAAGCTTCCAGAAGAAAGAAAATGAGAGAGGGAGAGAAGGTTTTAGAAGAAAGGGAATATTTATAGAATCTACTCACCAGATTCCCAAAAAGCGCTCACCAAATTTAGCTCGCCAATTTTCCCCCTCTCATAGTCCACTATTGCTGCTCTACATTTGGGGCAACCACAACATCTTTTACATGAGACCCTATAGAATCTCTGATGGGTGCATACCAAAACAACATCCCTACTCACTCTCATTTCCCATGTGACAAGGTTATAGCATCTATACCCCTTTTACTCAAGAGAGTAACCAATAAAGATGAATTTTTTAGCCTTGGGATCCAACTTGCTTCTCACTTCATCTAGAATATGTACATATGCAATGCACCCAAAGATTTTCAAGTGAGATAAATTCGGTCGTACACCTATAAATTTATATTCAGGTGTCATTTCATGAACTGCTATAGTGGGGGTTCTGTTCATAATGTAGATTGGAATTGCCACTACTTCTACCCAAAAATAATGAGGTATCTCTTTCTCATTCATCAATGCACATGCAACTTCTACAATATGTATGTTTTTCCTTTATGCAACTCTGTTTTGGTGAGGAGTGTACCTACATGTAAATTGCCTCTTAATCCTATGGTTCATCCCCACCATCAGACTTTAGGCATTTTATGTGCATGCCTTTTTCTTTTTTAACCATAGATTTGAAGCTGACAAAGTGAGTGAACACTCCACTTTTCTCCTTCATGAAGAAGTACTAAAATGAATGCACTACGCTTCTTACGAAATTTGACACCCACAGCTTCCTAGTGTGATCTTCAATGAAACTTACATAATAATGGCATTCCCATATTGATGCCATCTTGGTAGGTCTCCATACATCCAAATGGACCACATCCAAAGCTCTCATGCTTATACTAACTTGTGGGAATGCATGCTTTAATTGCTTGCATAGCTGGCATGCTTTTCACACACGTTATGCATCCCATCAACCTTGAATTTTAGTTCATTTCTCTAAACCACTCACCATGTTTGGTCATGTGGTAAGAGGCTCCTGAACCTACATAGCACACATCTTTTGATGTTGTCAATGCATCTGTGGTCATTGAACTCAGCATGCATCACAAATAGTTGCTCACTTCTATCTTCAGCAAGTCAATGATGCGTATTTACCTTGCTACAATTCACTGCTTCATATGCTATTCTATTTCTCATATCAATCCTTTGCTATATTCTCTATTTTACCACAATAATAACACTCCATGTTATTATTACCAAATTATTGTCTCTATCATCTACCTCGACATCTTTGGCTCCCCTTGCCTCTGGACTGGCCTCTTCCACTCTCTTTCACTTGTATGTGGCTGAGAATCATTTGATTGTCCATGGTTTTAGTTCCCTATTTTACCTGCACATTGTCCTCTAGATGCATATCTGCCTCTACTTGTGTTAGTGTAGAAGGCTCAATCTAATGCATTCTTGTTGGATAAAACTCCTTCACCCGCTAGTGTTATGCCTTCAGTAATTAGAAAAGATATAAGCTCTTTAAAGTCTAGAAATTTTTCCCTGACCTTCATCATCCATCACGGCGGTTACACTAATGGAGCCAAGTGAACCCACAATTCCCTTGATTTTCAATGTATACTCGTTGATGCTCAAATTGTTCTTCTTCGCATTATGCAGATTCTGCTTTAGCTGCATATTATGTGCCTTAGTATTTGTGCTATATATATCTTTACCAAGGTTTCCCAAGCCTCTTTAGGTGTTTTTGCATCTTGTATGTGTCCAATCATAGAATCTAAAACACGAACTCAAAACCAATACATAACTTTCTTGGCCTTTTCATGCTAAGCCTTAAACTATTACATCTATTGTGGGGTTGATCCTTCTTCATCTAGATATCTAATTGTTTTTTATCACCCAGTGATGAAGTCCTAGTAGCCTTTTCCCATAAGGAAGTTTGTCATCATGAACTTCATGCTTGGAAATTATCTTTGTCTAGCTTCTTATCATTGACAATCTATGATCAAGCAGCAGGCAGGGCAGGCATGCACATATCTTGACCTACAACAAATTGAATCTTTACTATAGAAACTAAATGTTTGAAAATTGCAAACAATTGCTCAAGTTACAATGAGCTCCGCAACAATATTGTATCAGTTATATAGTCATTTCTAGTGACCTAAATACATGAACATACATTTACTGATGAAGACCTGCAAATCTCAGATGATTTTTTACATAGCCTCTATATTCAATCCTTCTTTGCATCTTGTGCAACTCTTACATTTACTGATGAAGACCTGCAAATCTCAGATGATTTTTTACATAGCCTCTATATTCAATCCTTCTTTGCATCTTGTGCAACTCTTACATAAAACCAAAAAATGGGCATACACAATCAATTTTGACACTTTCCCTATGCCTTACAAAAAACTTACAGACAATGGGTCCCAAAAATGACCTTATATGGCTTTGAAAACACTACGAAGGCTCTTTTGATTCACCAACTAAGGTGGCTCAAGATATGGCAGTGTACTTTCTTGCCTCTATCCTACTATAGCAACAACTAATTTGCTACTTGCAAAGATTTGCTTCCAAATCAAGAGAGGGAAGAGATGAAATTGCTCTTACCTGAGTACCGCTTCTTTTTCTTGCCTTGCAAGCTCCTCACCACCCATGAACCTTACTCTGATACCAAAAAGAGATTTTTTTTTGGGGGGAGGGGGGGAGAGTGATGGAGCTCTTAACACAACTCCTTTCTTTCTCACACAAGAATAGAGAAGACACAAGATGTGGAGGGTTGAAATATATCTTCTTCTTCTCACCACCATAATACGCAGATAAGTGTATATAAAATAAGAGGTACTCCACTACCTCAACATACTAGGCCCATAGTGTGAACCCAACTACATGAACTGACGTACTAACTATGCCATAACTCTAGTACTACTATAGCTGTCGTCCACTGGGTGACATATTAACCATATCCACTACAAATAACGCTGCCAATGCCATAAGTGTGTAGCGGGGTCACCTAGGCGACTTATCAATGTCGAATCCAATTGAGCTTGAAATTTTAACAGTGGATGGTAGAGACAACAATCTGGTAATAATATGGAGTGTTATTATTGTGGCAAACCAAGGCATATAGAACAGGATTACTAAAAGAAATAGAATGTCATATGAAGTAAACGTACAAAGTAGCAAATTGCATCGCAAGGTAACTATACATCATCGAGTAAGCAGACTAAAGATAGAAGTGAGAAGCTATTTGTGTGATGCAATTGAGTTCAGTGACCACATATGCATCAACTTTGGAAGATGTGTGTCAAGAGCCTCTAACCACACATGAACAAAGATGGCGAGTGGTTTAAAGAAATGAAGAATTTGGATACACCTGGATATGTAGAGACAAGGGATAATACTAATCCCATTGTACATATTGGCAAAGTTCCATTGTTAATGCAAGATGGGATGGATGAAGTACCTTACACATATGCCCAACATAACAAAAATCTGGTTTTTGTGGATTAGATGATTGAACAGGGATTTTGCGGGTGAGATTTAATCCTCATGGCTATTATGTGGAAGACTTCAACAATAAGTGCCACTTGGTTACAAAAGGAAAAATATTTTAAAGAATGTTTACATTAGATGTAAGCATGCTTAAGGTTAAGGTAGCAATGTCTCACCTTCCCTGATTGCACACAGAACCAGGGTACCAAGCATGCAAAGTATATGCATGAAGCTTTGCTTCTCAACATGAGACCTGCAATTTTCTCCTTCCAAAATCGAGAAATCTTACCCACCATAGACGAACAAGAATCATGGCACACAAAAGATCTTATCACTCTCATCATCCTCACTCTCGTCTTCCCCCTCTTCCATAATGATAAAGCAAGAAAGCACAGGGAATGGAAACAAGAAAGAGAGCAAGCGTTTGTGCCAACCAAGAGAGTTAGAAAAGTACACATGAATGAGTTGATAAAGGAAGAAAGAGGTTGTAACCTCCCCAACCATCTCTAATCACACGACTCCCCACTTTCCCTTTTTCTATTTCATTTCTTAAAAATATTTATCTTTACATGGCATTTTTGAAACCTTAGAATAAGGCTCAACATTTTACATCAAATAAAATATCTAAAATGTCCTAATACCCTTCAAATTTTGAATCTTTGGGAACCACACACACACAAAGTGGTCGTGGCATTTACAAATGTGTGGACCCACTATATTTATTCCTTTGCCAATTATATCACATTTTACAATGTAAAGCTCATGAAATAGAAAGTTTTGTAGCCAAAATGCTAGAAATTTTGCCAATGTAGAACATAAAAATGTGCCAAAAAATGCACAAAATATGGTATTAACATTCCTCCCATGCTTAACTGCGAAGCGTCCTCTCGCAAGCATTTGAAAAGAACACTTTGCCTTGGAATAAGCACCTTATGTCGATAAAGAAACACTTCAAAAATTCTCTACTCTTCACTTCTCTCACATTCTTCAACTCCTCAAAACACCAACTCTTCACTTCACACTCTTCAACTTCTCTCTCACACATCTCACTTCTCACAAACTTCTACTCTTCATTACCAACACTTCAAAAAGATATGCCACTTTACTTTGAAAGAAAAAAGGTAAAAACACTTCTCCCAAACACCCAACAAACATGCACACATCTAAGCAAAGAAATAATGACTCCTCCCATCCATTGAAGATCTAAACCATGAAAAGACCATGGTGAAATCCCCATCAAAAAATACATCTTTGAAGCATACCCTCACAATAGATATATCATGAAGAACTCCTCCCACATCATGTAGGTGTGTAATTAATTTGAAAGGCAAAGGTTTATTATGCAAAGGAAAAGAAAACTTAATCTATGGATTTCTTGTGTGTGAATGGTTTTGAATTTCTTGGCTAAGGTGGAAATTAGGGTTGTGGTAATAAGGTTTAAAACCTTAGCTTTATCTTTATCTTTTTCAGGTTGCAGCTATGGGTGGATCTGCAGAGAACTGCCGTCGCTTGAAGAATCGCCCCCACATGGAGAACCACCCAAGCAGCACTCCCCCCTTGCGATCCGTTGGGGCACCGCCATTTGCAGAAAACTGCCCCACATGGAGAGCTAGCCCTTTCTCATCGGTGGGCAGCGCTTTTGCTAAGCCGTTGAAGAGTACCCATTATGTTCTCGCCCACAGTTCTTTGCTCCCTTCTTCATCTTCTCCATAGGCTGGCAGGAAGCTTCATTTCTCCATGATTTGCACTTGAATCGGCACCTTGCGTTGCAAAATTTGAGACCATCCCTTTCCTGTTGGGCATCGCTGTGTCTGCAGAGGACCTATGAAGATCCACCCATCTACAGCAACCTGCCTTCTTTTTCCTCTCTCTCTGCCTCTGTTCCTTCTCTAGCCCTGTCCAATCATCTTGTCTCTTGCAGATCTTGATACAACCCCTTCCTGTGCATGCTCTAGGGCCAGCTTGGTCCCGATAATGGAACCAAAAAATGACTAGGCTCTCACCCTCCCTAATTGCACACAGAACCAAGGTACCAAGCATGCAAAGTATATGCATGAAGCTTTGCTTCTCACCATGAAACCTACAAATTTCTTTTTCCTAAACCAAGAAATCTTACCCATAGACACACAAGAATCATGGCACACAAAAGATCTTATCACTCTCATCATCCTCACTCTTGTCTTATCCCTCTTCCATAATGATAAAGCAAGAAAGCATAGAGAATGGAAACAAGAAAGAAAGCAAGCATTTGTGCCAACCAAGAGAGTTAGAAAAGTACACATGAATGAGTTTATAAAGGAAGAAAGATGGTTGGGTGGGTATTTAGACCCACATTACCATCTTCTTCAACTACCAGCACATAATGAAAACCAAAGGTTTTCTGCACACCGTGTACATCAAAAAACAAAAAAAACCAAAAAAGAGAGAGAATACCAACAAGCAGAAAGACCACCGATAGGAGCAAAAGATATGGTGGTCTATCTTGCCAACTATGGCCAATTCCATGTCCTCTAGAAAAGGATCCCCCTGCCTCTTGCACCTCGAGAGTAGAAGGCTGATCTCTAGTATGAGTAGGTGTACTAGAGGTAGTACCAAGCCCAAGCTTCATCTCTTCAATAATGAGCAATGAATATATCTCATCAAAATATAGGGGGTTGCCACCTCTAGCTGTAATAGAGGTATCAAAGTTCTTGTATTCTTTGTCCAAGCCATTCAAGGTAATGGCTACCAAGTCACTGTCATCCATCGGTGCATTGATAGATGCAAGGGCATTCGCTAGACTCTTTATTTCTTGAACATTATCACACACATTCATATTGTTTCTCACCACACTGTGCATCTTTTGCTTCAACTAAAGTTTTTGTGCTTGTGTATTGGTATCATACAACCTCACCAAAGTATCCCATGCATCTCTGGGATAATCTAAATATTGAATATGACATAGCATACCCTCAGTCACACATATGGCAAAATAATGTAGTACCCTATTAGCTCTCTTAGTACATGTCTTATGAGCTTGAACCTGTAGAACCACTGTGGCTTTGCATCTTCCCTTGTAATAAGGTTCCAAAAGCCTTTGTCTTTTAAGAAGCTTTGCATCTTGTATTTCCAATATTGAAAATTTTTCCTGTCAAGCTTCTCTCCCACAATCTGTATGGGACCATCACCCATTGTGGCTTCCTGTAATGTACCTGTTAAACCTGTGAATGAGATATCCAAAGCTCAAATTGCTCCAAGCAATGCTTCAACCACTTCCACATTCTCCAATGAGCTCACACTTAATGCTAGACCTCACTCTAGTTGAGTAGAGTGTCACTGAGTGATCAAAGTCCAAATAGTACCCTGATATGTCACACTTCCCGATGCCTTCCAATGCTTTGAATGCTTATGTATCAAGATAAATAAGTGTAGTACTTGTGCATTTACATCCCATGAGGCTTCGTGTTGATTATGAACTCCATTTGCATCATCAAATTCTTTCCATCACACTAACACCCCCACCCCATCTCCCTCGGAGGAACAAGGGACAAAATCTACTATATCTCGACTGCTGCCTTCAAGTGCGACACCTTTTCCCCCTCGACCAACTTTTCCTCCCAATCACGAGGACGTGATTGCCAACAGGAAGGGGAGAATGTTAACCACATTTGGTTAACGCTTGGACTTCACCGACATTCCCACACTTTAATTCAACAAGCGACTTTAGTTTTAACGTAATTCACATCATTTGACGTTGTAAGCGCTTGTATGATGCTCCTAGGTCATGTACGTCAAGGTTACATTATGAGGAACTGGGCTAGAAATACCATTCCATTGTAATTGCCAAGTTATAGGCCATGGGCAACCAAGTCACTTACTCTCGGGCGGCCTAGTGGGAAAAGGCTTGGAAGTATAAAAGCCAATTTCTCATGTTTGTAACACACAATCCCCCATTTGTGCAATAGAAGTTTGGTGTTCTCTCCTCTCTCTCTCTTGCAACTCTAATCTAGCATGTGTGTGTGTGCTTAGGTTTAGGGTAAGGGGTGTGCTTTGCCATTGATGCTTGTTCTCTCTTGCTTCCTCTCTTCTCTTCTCTTCCTCCTCTCTCTTTGGAGCATCTAGGCATTGCATCGGCAATCGGTTGTGCATCTATCCCTTAGCAATCATGATACCTGGTCATCGCGTGTGGATAGCCACTCATGTCCGTTCTTCTCCCACATCTATTGTCATGCCGTATGCGGTTGCGATCTTCGATGGGTAGTGCAACCGTTCTCAACCAAGATTTGTGTGGAAAGCTTGGCAAGAACCGATCACTGGTGCAATGCCTATATGCTCCAGAGAGAGAGGAGGAAGAGAAGAGAAGAGAGGAAGCAAGAGGGAATAAGCATCAATGGCAAAGCACACCCCAAACCCTAACCCTAAGCACACACACACATGCTAGATTAGAGTTGCAAGAGAGAGAGAGGAGAGAACACCAAACTTCTATGCACAAATGGGAAATTGTGTGTTACAAACATGAGAAATTGGCCTTTATACTTCCAAGCCTTTTTCCACTAGGCCACCCGGGAGTACGTGACTTGGGCGCCCATGGCCTATAACTTGGCAATTACAATGGAATGGCATTTCTAGCCCAGTTCCTCATGATGTAACCTTAACGTACATGACCTAGGAGTGTTATACAAGCACTCATAATGTCAAATGACGTGAATTACATTAAAACTAAAGTCGCTTGTTGAATTAAAGTGCGGGAATGTCGGTGAAGTCCAAGCATTAACCAAATGTGGTTGACAATTTGGTATTCTCCTTTTACTTGCCTTATCACCAATTCTAAATTCCCCAAGATGAACACCCTCTTTACGCCCACCTCTTTATGCCCAGTGAGACTGTAGTAGCAGACTCACCCCTTGCATCAAGGCCATTGTATGGCACTTCTCTATGTAAGTGTACATACGGTTACTAATTATAGTAATTATGAATTAACATATGATTAATAGATTACTTAATACAAACATTATGTTTAACACAAAAACAAAAATGTGGAATGAACATGAAAATAGAGAACTGCAGAATTGTATTGCTTAATGCTTGTTTACTAATTACAAAGAATACGATCAGAGTCGCAACTATATCCACGCGACACATGCCCGTTCACTGAATCGACATTTATACACACATGCTGTTAACCACATTTGGTTAACACTTGGACTTCACCAACATTCCCACACTTTAATTCAACAAACGTCGGCACTTATTTTGTAAATCATGTCATTTGATGTCGTAAGCGCTTGTATGATGCTCCTAGGTCATGTACGTCAAGGTCACAACATGAGAAACTAGGCTAGAAATGACATTCCATTATAATTGCCAAGTTATGGGCCATGGGTGTCCAAGTCACTTACTCCTGAGCGGCCCAGTGGGAAAAGGCTTGAAAGTATAAAAGCCAATTTCTCATGTTTGTAACACACAATTCCCCATTTGTGCAATAGAAGTTTGGTGTTCTCTCCTCTCTCTCTCTTGCAACTCTAATCTAGCATAGGGTTTGGGGTGTGCATGTCCATTGATGCCTGTTTCCTCTTCCTTCCCTCCTCCTCCTCTCTTCCCCCTCTCTCTTTGGAGCATCTAGGCATTGCACCGCAATCGGTTCTTGCCAAGATTTCCACACGAAGCTTGGTTGAGAACGGTTGCACCACCCATCGGAGATTGCAACCGCATATGGCATGACAATGGATGCGGAAGAAGAACGGACACGAGTGGCTATCCACACATGACGGTGAAGCTCTTGAGCACGGCTCGAGCTTGGTGGTTTGGAAATTTTCTTGTTGACGATTGTTGCTTGAATTTGGCATACATCTTTGGCGTCAGTGCCGGGGAGTGCCTCACCGCTTCTCGTGGAAGCTCTTCTCATTCTGACCCCTCCAGTGGAGTCTACCATTGCCCAGTGTTGATCGATGGATCACCATTGTTGATGCTTGGATTTGGGTAAGTGATTTGATGTTTAATTTTATTGCTTTTGTTTGATTTTTGTTTGATTTTGTTTGCATTTTTATGAAGCTTTCCATTAAAGCTTGTGTGCATTGTAGGTTTGCATTAGGCTTAAAATCATAGCATTAAGCATTAAGGAAGGTGTAAATACCTTAGCTTTTACATTGGCATTGCACATAATCACTTGCATTTGCATTGCATTAGGCTCTTGTATCAATTAGGAGTAGAATTAGATGAAAACAAGTAGAAAAAACACAAAACAATGAGTGTTGGTTGATGCCCAAAACCATGGCTAAATGCTTCATTGATGGGCTCAATATGTTAGCCTTTGCATGGGCATGGTCCCTATCAAAAAATAGATTGGAAATCTAGCAAGAAGCCCCCTCAAAGATAAAAAATTAGATAAAAAAATTGAAGCTTTTTTTGGGCTTTTTTTTATTAAAGAAAAAAAGGATTAGTTTTTTACTAATCTTGATTAGCAAAATTAAAAAAATATTTTCCTTCCTTTATTGTGAAAAAGGACGAGTTGTTTTCTTCTCTTTTATTTGAAGAGTTGATTTAAAATAATAATAATAAGAACAAAACATATTTAAAAAAGAAGAAGTAACCTTTTTGGAATATGGGGGGGGGGGCAACAACCCACCTGTTGATGCATTATAGGGGGCCGACCCAACCCCCATCACCACGCGGCCATCCCGTCGCCCCGCAGGCCACGGTTGAGGCACCCGAGGCAACTGCCATCGCGTGATCGAGCCGGTGGTGGTCGACCCGGGCTGGCCTGTGTGAGTCACCAAGGGGCCATGCGAGGCGCCCCTATCTTTGACACCTCACTGTGTGTAGCCCCCACTCACTCCGGTCCATCGTGCAGTGCTGACACCAGGCCACCCCCTCTTAATTCTCACCTCTGCCTTTATTACCTGCCTGCCGGCCATCTCTCCATGCCTCCAACGCTGGCCTATTAAAAGCCTTGTATTAAGGCTTAAAAGCCTTGTATTAAGGCTTAAAAGCCTTGTATTAAGGCTTAAAAGCCTTCAAATGTCCAAGTGCTCGGCCCACTCTTTCAATGCGTAAATCGGCTGTGTGTCAATATACGCAATCTGGCCCCCCTTCACGCATCAACCCCCACCAACGTTGATCAAGGACAACTCCTTTTACGCGTGAATTGACGGGTCCAGACCGCCTCAAACTCCTTCTACAAACGTTGATTGAGGGCCACTCCTTGCACGCGCATGTAACGACACTCCCCCTCACACACACTTCCTTTCACGCATATATCCTCTAACTCTTAACCCACTACAACCCCTCTTTCACACATTATCAATACACACACACATTAGTTCACACTCACATACACACACATTCACATTCACACCAACACAAACACACTCACACGTTCACACATGCACGCACACACTCTTGCACCTTTTTATTTTTGTTTGTTTTGTCTTTTGTTTTTAATATTGGCTCTTGTTTTTATTTTTGTTTTTGTTTCTTGTTTTGCATTAGTCATAAAAAATTATAAAACATAAAAAAAACCCAAGAAAAGTTAAAAAAAAATAAAAAACATAAGAACCCATAAAAAAAGATAAAAAAGTAAATACAAAATAAAAAATAGAAAACTATAAGAAAAAAAAAAGGAAAACAAAAAAGAGAGAGAGATATATATAAAGATCACCAAACAAAATAGAAAAAGCCTAAAAGCAAAAACCATAAAAAATGGAAAATCAAACCCAAAAAACCAAAAAAGATAAAAAAGTAAATACAAAATAAAAAATAGAAAACTATAAGAAAAAAAAGGAAAACAAAAAAGAGAGAGATATATATATAAAGATCACCAAACAAAATAGAAAAAGCCTAAAAGCAAAAACCATAAAAAATGGAAAATCAAAAATATAAAAAGTAAAAAGAACAAAGAAAAAAGACAAAAACTAAAAAAGACCTATATATATATATAAATATATTCAAAATATAAAAAGAAGAAAAAGAGAAAAACCAAGAAAAAAGAGAAAAAGCATCAAGAAAAAGACACATAAAAAGAAAGAAAACACACACACACACACACACACACACACACACATATATATATATACTAAAAAATAAATAAAATCATGAGAAATAAAGAAAAAATAAGAAAATAAAAGAATATATATATATATATATATATATATATATATATATATATATATATATATATATCACCCAAAAACATAAAAAAGAAGAAAAAGTACAAGAAAATATATATATATATATATATTCTCATATATACATATATATATAAACAAAAAAGGAGAAGCAAAGAAGAGCAAAAAAGAAACTATATATATATATATATCTTTCAAAGGATATATATATATATATATATTGTAATAAAGTAGGAACTTTATTCAATAGGGTTAATAATGGGACAAGTCCATGTATAAAAGAGGGGACTTGGACCATGGTTGTAACTTTTGATGATCATTTTTAGAAATGGAAACTTATGTTTCTTGGAGCTCATGGCTTCTCTCTTGGCTTGTGGAAGGCTATTTCCATTCTCTTGGTGAGAGACTAAACACACTTAGGCATCATGTTTACATGGTGATTACTCATATTTTTCATGCATTACATCCCTTCATTCCAATTGGTATCAGAGCTCTTGATTTTGATCATGGGCATGCATGGGTTGTTGGGAAAATTTGCTTGAAAATTTGAGTTTCTTTCATTTTTTTTTCTCATTTTCTTGTAATCCTTGAGTGATTCTTGACAAATCTTCTCTAATCTTGCTTAATCTCATGGAGATGGTGAGCATTTCATGGAAATTGCTTGAATTTTGAGTGATTTTGGCCAATTTTGCCATTTTTGGACCAAATTTTGGACCTGTGGACCAAAAATTTGGGGCAGTTGGGCCAAAACTTAGGGCAAGTGACTAATTGCAATTAACTTTTCTGCTAATCATGTTTAGTAATCATCTTCTTCTTCCTCAAGCTTTCCATAGCCATGGGATGCTCTTCCTTTACCCGTTTTGATGCCAAACCTTAGGGTTTTTGTAGAGCTCACTGAGATCTATCTTTTGAACCTCTTTACTCACATTTTTTTTCTCAAGATTGGAGAGCTTTTGTTCATTCTTCCATGGCTGTGAGAAATCTTGCATTGCTAAGCTCTTACACACTTGATAGGCATCATTGGTAGCTTATTCACTTCATGAGGAAAGCAAGAGAGAAAAACGGCGGGCTGCAGCAGGCTGCCGCCTCAAAATCGCTGAATTCGTGTGAGGGAGAGCTAGGTGAAGCCTAGCTCTACTACCTCATGAGATGGAAGCCATTCAAGAGGGTTCTTAGCCATTGTTTGGAGCACATTTTCAAGCTATGTTCAAGCACATGGGAGGTGTTCTTTGGCTGCAAATTTCAGAGCAAAGAGAGGCTACGTTTTTCTTCAACAAGAGGCTTCTTCAACATTTTCTACCATTGAAGCTTTCCGGATGACATTGGTGAGTGGTTTGATCAATTTCTTGCAAATTTGAAGCATTTGGTGGAGCTTGGGAATGGATTAGGGTTGGACACATTCAAACTCCCCTAATTTTCAGAAATTAACCATTAAAGCTTGACCATTCACATGCCAATATTGCTTTTCCATGCATTATTGATGGCAATGGTGAAAGGAATTGATTCCACATGAGCTTGGCCAATTCATAGATCACATTTTGGGGGATTTTCTTCATTATGTCTCATTTGGCATGCCATTGATGGAATAGCAAGCTTATGCAATGTTTTTGGAGTCCCTCATGCTCATCTTGATGCCATATGGAATTTCAAGTGCAAAGAGAGGTGGTCACCCGGGCATGTGTGCAAATCAAAGAAGATTGTGGCCACTATGATCCTCATGGATGAGGAAGAGAACAAGGATGACTCTCATGACATTGAAGAATGGGAGGATTGCAATGAAGAAGCACATGAGGAGTCACTTGAAGACCATTCTTTCATCACGGAGGATGGTGAGTTTCCGTTTGATCCGGGAGGTGGAGTTAAGGAAAGCCTTGTGGACGGAGACATGCCTACCAATGCAGAAATTTCAGCTTGCATATGCTCTATCTCACAAGAGTTGTTGGCGGGTTGCAAGAACCCAAGCACACTAAGGTTGGTGGGGACCATCAATGGGAGGGTTGCACATATTCTTGTGGATTCCGGGAGCACTCATAGCTTCATCAACTCTAAATCCATCAACTCTCTCAAACTCAACACAAAGAAGACACCTACAACGTTCCAAGTGCAAGTGGCAAATGGGGAAAGCGAGAAGACTAGCTTGGTTTGCCCTTCTACAAAAGTGGTTTTATCCTCTTCATACACTTGGGAAGGTGATTTGGTGGTTTTGGATATGGGTCCCATCGACATTATCATGGGGTGTGATTGGTTGGCTTCACTTGGTGACATTCACATGAACCTTCAACAAGGTTTCATGAGCTTTCTACATCATGGGCAACAAGTGGTACTTGCTGCAAATGCACCTAAGAAGCTCTCTTTGATCACTCCAAGGCGACTCAAGAAAGAGATTAAGGCTTTTGGCACTATCTATGTGTTACATGTTACCCAAGAGGGGATGGAAGGCAGTGGACAGCACATAGATGAGGAAATGGCAACTCTTCTTAAGGAGTATGAAGATATTTTGCAAGTGCCAAAGAGTCTACCACCTAAGAGGGAGATTGACCATGCCATAGTACTTGAACCGAATGCAAAGGTTGTCAACAAGCCTCCTTACCATTTGTCTAAGGTAGAAAGAGAGGAAGTGGCTAAGCAAGTGCAAGATTTGCTTGCTATGGGTCTTATTCAACCTTCACAATCTCCATTTGCATCTCCCGTTCTCTTGGTGAAGAAGAAGGATGGATCCTTTCGCATGTGCATTGATTATCGTGACTTGAACAAAGTCACAATCAAGAATAGGTATCCCATACCTCGCATTGATGATCTTCTTGATGAGCTCAAAGGGGCAAAGTTCTTCACCAAGATTGATTTGAGATCGGTATATCATCAAATAAGGATGAAGGAAGGTGATGAAGAGAAGACAGCATTTAGGACGGAAAGGGGATTGTTTCACTTCATGGTGATGCCCTTTGGTCTTACAAATGCTCCGGCCACTTTTCAAGCATTGATGAATCGGATATTGGCTCCCCTTCTTTTCAAGTTTGTGCTAGTGTTCTTCGATGACATCTTGATCTATAGCAAGAGCAAAGGGGAACATCTATGTCATGTGAAGCAAGTGTTTAAAGTGTTGAGGAAGCACAAGCTTTATGCAAAGGAGAGCAAATGCACATTCATGATCAATGAAGTGGAATATCTTGGACACTTGGTGGGTGAGAATGGCATAAGGGCTGATCCTAAGAAAGTGGCATGTGTCAAAGAGTGGCCAACACCAAGCAATACAACTCAATTGAGAGGATTTTTGGGATTATCTTCTTTCTATAGAAGATTCATGCAACATTATGCATCCATTGCGGCACCTCTTACCGACTTGCTCAAGAGGGAGGCTTTCTTTTGGGATTCCATTGCCAACAAGAGCTTCAATGAGCTCAAGGAGTTGCTCACTTCAGTCCCTATACTTGTATGTCCGGATTTTGCAAAGACATTTTATGTGAGGGCGGATGCAAGTGGTAGAGGAATTGGGGCAGTTTTGTATCAAGAGCATGGAGTCATTGCATTTGAAAGCAGAAAGCTTACCGAAAAGGAGATGGGGCTTCATGTTTATGAGCAAGAGATGCTAGCCATACTTCATGCCATCAAGAAGTGGCATCACTATCTTTATGGTGCTCATTTCAAGGTGAGAAGTGATCATAGGGTGCTGAAATTTTTCCTCTCCCAACCAAATCTTTCTCCAAAGCAAAAGAGATGTCTGGCCACACTTCAAGGATATGATTTTGAGATATCCTACACACCCGGGAAGGACAATGTAGTGGCGGATGCATTGTCTAGAATGTGGGCATGCGCTACAACTTCAATCATGGAGGTATATAGTGAATGGATCAAGGGGATTCAAGAGGAATACCTCATCAATGAAGGTGCTGCCCATATTTATACCAAATTACAGCAAGGTGATGGTGGAGAGTTTCCTCATTACAAGCTTCACAATGGTCTCTTGTGGTACAAGGATAAGGTGTATTTGGTTCCTACCTCATTCTACATACCAAAGGTGCTTCATGAGATGCATTCTTCACCACTTTCGGGCCATCTTGGTGTACTCAAAACCTATGATAAAGTGAGTAAGAGTTTTTATTGGAAAGGTATATGGGGAGATGTGAAGAAGTTTGTGATGGAATGTGCTTCTTGTCAAAAGAATAAGGATAGCCATCAACTCCCAAGTGGTTTACTTCATCCATTACCTATTCCGGATGGTAAATGGACTCACATTTCTATGGACTTCATCACGGGTCTACCAAAGACAAAGCATGGATGGGATCAAATATTTGTGGTGATTGATAGGCTTACAAAATCAGCCCATTTCATTGCTTCAAAGACCACTTATGGAGCATCTCATATTGCCAAGCAATTTTTGGAACATGTATTCAAGATACATGGCTTGCCACTCAACATAGTTTGTGATCGAGATACCAAGTTCATGGGGACTTTTTGGAGGTCATTATATGAGAGCTTGGGTACTCAAATCACTCCATCTACGGCCTATCACCCTCAAACGGATGGGCAAACGGAGTGCACAAACAAATGGCTTGAGGTGTACTTGAGGCACTATTGTCATGACATGCAAACATCTTGGGATGAGTGGCTTTATCTTGCTGAATTTTGCCATAATTCAAGCAAGCATTTGAGTATTGGCATGTCAAATAACTTGCCAGAACTAGAGTCCTGCCCATGAGCCGACCACATGCCCCTTGCAACATGGCCTAAATTCACACCATTCACATCCAACCCCAGGCCAACCACCATATCCATTATCCATGCCCCTATTAGCAATCCCTCATCAAACTCACTTGCTACCGCCAACATTGACTCCACCCCTAGCACAAACCATGGAGGTACACGCCACATATCCAAGCATTGCTCCCATCCAGAGCAATCTACCATTACCAATACCTCCCATTGACCCTACACAGCTTGTGCACACCATTGGTGCACTTGGAGGAAAGCCTCCCTTGTAGTGCTTCCACTACCATGGCCCTCATTGAGTGACCCATGTCATGCTTGTGGAGTAGACCACTTCTACAAAGATTGCCCCTAGTGCTTCCACTACCATGGCCCTCATTGAGTGACCCATGTCATGCTTGTGGAGTAGACCACTTCTACAAAGATTGCCCCTTGTTAGCAAACAATGAGGTTCTCCACCATCACCAGCTTGCCACTAGAAGCATCCATCAATGTGCTAAGCATTCAATGCAGAGCAATCACCACAGTCCCATTGCCTGTGCTCACACGATTGCAAAACAAACAAAGAAAGGCAACAACCAATGAAGGCTCCAAAGCTTCTACTTCCAAGCTTGCTAAAGGTAAGTAAAAGCCAATAATTGACAAAACTGCCTCAAGTGGCAAAAAAGAAACAATGTTCCAAACACGAGAGCAAAGGTGATAGCAATGTCATCTTACAGAGTAGCTCCACAAAGAGCAAAGACTCTCCGTCATCCTCTTCCAAGAGTGATGTGCACACAAAGAAACCCCATCTAAACCCGTAATAGTTGACAAGGGAAAGGCTCCAATGAGTCCCGCACCCTCACCAAAGCCAATCATTAAGAAAAATGGGGTTGAGACTAAAACTAAACCAAAATCAGAGCCAAAACACAAGGAACCCTACCATGGATTTGTAATAAAGATTCTACTTGTAGAGGAGAACCCCTTTGCAGAATATCGTATGGTGGAAGCAATTCAAACTTTGGCCCCACCTCTACAAATTGCAACAAGGACCACCCCGCTAGAAACCAAAGCACCTACAAATGAACAAGGGGATCATGTTGAAAAATATGACGCACATCCAATTTTGCCCATTGTGTACAAAGGTTAATAGACTAAAGCCATCTTGGATGGTGGTGATGGAGCAAACGTCCTAACAAAACAATGTTAGATGAAATGGGGATAGCCACCCCTACACAAAACCACATTGATTGCCGAATTGGCTAACTGCATGGCCATAATGCCCTTAGGTCTAACCCAACCACTCAACATCAAGACTGTAGGGCTAAACTTTAAACAAAGCTTTGTGGTCATGTGGATGGTCATGGACTTTACCAAGCAGCTGGGTGCCTTTGATGTCATCCTCGGTCGTCCCTACTTGCGTGAAATGAAATTAGTCCATGACTAGGGTACCGATCATGTCTACACTCGCAAGGATCAAGAGACTATAGAAGTTGATCTCCACACGGGTGAAACATGTCTCATGGAAGAACCCTGCTTCCCTGACAAGCTTGCCCCCATCAATATCTTCCAGGCTTGCCATAATCTCATAGAAAGTGAGAGTGAAAGTGAAGGTGAGCTGGATAAAGAGCACCTCGACTGGCTATCAACTCTTAAAATTGTATATGTCCCTAGCCTCCAAAGTCACAAGTTGAACAAAAAACATTGTACACCTCTCTATGATTTGCACGTAGGAAAAGGCCCCTCCCCAAACTCTCTACCCATAAGAGTTTGGCTAGACTTCAACTCGGGGGGTCCACTATATGGAAGCCCCTCCTACGACGTGCGTTCAAGCGGTATTTAAAAATACCCTTATCTGTGAATTTTGAGCTAATAAAACTACCCCTTTTTCTTTATAAACTTACGGTTTTTTTTCCAAAGTACAATTAAAATACCCCACTTGTAATTGTATTTCTGTAAATTTACCCAATATTTTGGATTAAAAAAACCCCACCTAATGATCGCACGTGGTAGACTTACATATTTTGAGGTGCACCCCCCGAGGACTTCAAGTCCCGCAAGAACATGCACCCTCTGATTCTCTCTTATCGCCTATAGCCGTCTCCCTTAGTGGACTGCAAGATGAATATTTCTTGTTCTATATTCCATTCCTGACAATTGAAGATTTTGCTCATTCCATTCCATCAACAACAGGCTGCTTGGATGATCTTAGAATCTTCATGGCCCTCGATCACATGCAATTGTCCATACTGGTTAGTCTCAATCACATTGCCCACATTATTAGCTTCATTAAGATGTAGCAAGTAAGGCACCAACTCCCCTAGGAGAATGTTATTTTCCTTATCTTATACATTAAATGTACGAGGAAAACTATAATTTGATGGAGGACGGATGCAAGCCAAGTGTGTATTCTAAGGGAGCTTGGTGGAGGGAGCTTCTCTTCATAATCCTTCTCTTAACACTAGATCCTCCCATATCCTCCACCTTAGCCAGCCAACATGGCTCATCCTCCTCCCTCCACCACTCACCACCTCCATCCCCACCACTCACCACTCACCACCTCCATCTTCACTCACCATCTTCACTCACCACCTCCATCTCTTCGTAATCCTTCTCTTAACACTAGATCCTCCCATCTTCTCCACCTCAGCCAACCAACATGGCTCATCCTCATCCCTCCACCACTCACCACCCTCCATCTCCACTCACCACCTCCACTCAGCCAACCAACATGGTTCACCCTCCTCCCTCCACCACTCACCACCTCCATATCCACTCACCACCTCCACCTTAGCTTGTATGGCTCATCCTCCTCACACCACCGGCCCCCTTCGCCCCCCTCTCTCTTCCTCTCTCATCCACTCTAACCCTCTCTTCATTTATTCTCTCCCTCCCTCTCTCCCTCTACCTCTCTCTTCTCATCCCCCTCTCTCTCTAACCCTAACATAGTAAAAGAGTAAAATAGTAACATAGTAATACATAATATATAATATATTTTTTTAAAATATTAAAATATATTTAAAAAAGTGAAATAGTAAAAAAGTAACATATACATATAATATATATGTATGTATGTATGTATGTATGTATGTATGTATATATGTATATGTATGTATGTATGTATATATGTGTGTGTGTGTGTGTGTGTGTATATATATATATATATATCTATGTATGTATATATATGTGTGTGTGTATGTGTGTGTATATATATATGTATATTTGTATGTGTGTGTATATATATATGTATATTTGTATATATATATATATGTGTGTGTGTGTATATATGTATATATGTATATATATATGTGTGTAATATATATATATATATATATATGTGTGTGTGTGTGTGTGTGTGTGTGTGTGTGTAATATAATTTCTCACAACCTAATTTGCAAACGAGATTGTTTTTCCACCATCATAATCTACCATCGTACTTGTTCAAGACTTGGTATTTAAATTTAAAGATTGTTTCATTTAATTGTTGCCAGTGAAAGTAGAGTTTCATTTATTAGTTTGATCCTTAATCATGAAGTCTGTGGGGGTATTTATGTACAAGACATATGTGGCTTCCTTGTTATGGTGTTTATCAACACCACCTTCCTACATGATCTATCTATCTCCTTGCAAGTATGGAATGGCCCAGTGGCCATTCTTTACACAATGGCCATTCTTTACGTGTGTAAAGTAAAGAATGGCCCAATGGCCATTCTTTACACGTACAAATTCCCACAATAAGTGGTAAATTCCCAATTTATGCAAAACATACTAATTTTAAAATTTCCAAAATGCAAGATTTCTCCTATTTCATCTAATATGGTCTTTATCCAAATATGTGAACAACTAACTATATGACCAAATTTAATTCTATGTACTTAGAGACATATCAGGTATTTTAAGAGTAATGAAATCATGTGTTTGTGATTTTCTAATTGAGTTTTGGTCAATTGACTCAATGTCTTGTATCTTTTCTTTTTATTATAACATGTATGCGGCACAAGACATTATCTAGTGAGATTTGGATATCTAACTAAATCCAACATTCAAAACCATCCATAATATGTGAACAATTGATCATATTACCAAATTTGAGTTTTTATAGTGAAAAATATATATAATATTTGTGAGAAGCTATATGTGTGTGATTTTTTGATTGAGTTTTGGTCGATTAACAACATGTCTTTCATCTCTTTTCTTCGACTAGATAAAGTATATCACAGATGTGTTAACAAAGATAATGACAACATAGGATTAGATACAAGGAATGTGATAGGCCAAATGTCTATAATATTGGATTTGAATGGAATATTGTTAGAACGTTGCTTCACAAAGTCAAATAAGCATACAAGCTTACGTTGTGGGAAACAATGGATTGTACTTCGTCCATGATGCATAGAATTTTTAGCCAATCTATTCATAAAGTTCCATGTTGGGATATGGTCCACAACTTTGCACAAAAATGTCATGCATATGGTGGAAACTCTAGAATTACATGTAGGGATACAATTACCATTTTTTATTGTGTGGGGACAAGAGCAGTGTTATGTGTATGATTGTGAGAAGATATTTCAGCCAGACAATATGGGTGTGGAGACCAAAAGGTTTGGCACCAATGTAATGCACAATGCTATGTAACAAGGATAGTTCTCATTGATGATAGTCCATACAAAGGATGTGCAAGTCCACCATAGAATTGCATTTTTTCACCCAAATTTGACATTAATGCGCATATGACACACATTGGAAGACTTATACAGAGCCATTTGGATATGGCTGGAGACATTCGTACAATGATTTCTTTTGATAGATATGGACAGTTGCCGGTCCAACAAGGACATACCTTGAATTATGAATACTTTCAACGTGTGATTATAGAGTGGGAGGAGATGTACAAGGATAAATCCAAGGAATATGCAGGCTCAGCATGTGATGAAAATGACGTATTCAGTTCATGCCAAGGTGTTATTAAACATGCAACACGTGATTTTGAAGTTACATTTTCAAGAACAATACACTCTCCTCCATCGACTCTAAGTACTGCACAATTAAAGATATTGAAAAAATTACCACTAGTGTCAAAACTAAATGAAATGGTTGCAATGCACTATGTGGAACAACTAGGTTATAAGAAAAGGTGCTAAGGGTTTCATATCACAACTCTAAGCATACTACAAGTGTAAACACTAATTGGGTTCTTTTATATTGTTTATCCTAGTGTAAACACTAATGATCATGAATTTTTGTTGTTTTCAGCAGCGGTAAGGATATTTGAAGTTTCTCCACTTTGCCTTTACGATAGCAGTTACCATCTCATTGGCCATTCAAAATGGTAAAGTCTTTTACATTAATGAGGTTTCCTTCATGGTTAAGAACTCAATAATTATTGGTGTTGGTAAAGGGCTATTCATCCAATCAAGTGTTCCTCTTGGTGGCCGAGCTTTGTTACACTATTGTGGATCTAGATTTCTTCATGATGAATGGAATTTGTTGTGTTCCATACACCCCAGATCAAGGAGGTACTCCATTCTTGTTGAGGACCCAACAGTTGACATTGAAGAGGATCAAGTATATATAGTGGGTGATGTTAGAGATAGAAATGTGGCAGGTTACATAAATAGTTGTAGGGGTTCCAATGAGAAAGGAAATGTGAGATATGTGTTTTCTTCATCTTTGCCACCTTGGCATAAAAAAACTCACATGTCAATCAATAACCTTGAATGTGGATACGCTTATGGTTAATCTATATGTAACCTCAAGGTAGGAGTTGAGCTCTTTGCTGACTATGAGTTTTGATTGCAATGTGTTATCAATATTAAGTTTCCATCATTTGTCATTATGTTTCATTCAATCTATTTTTGAAAATGAGCATTGGTCCTTTTATAGTTATGGCAATTTGTAAATGTCATTGTTGTTAAGGCATTATCTTTAATAATTGGTCTATCTACAACTATATTTTTATGAGTGTTGGTCTTGTATAGTCATAGCAATTTGTAAGTATCATTGTTAAGGCCTTATCTTTAATGAGTAGTCATTTTTTCTTAGATTTGTAAACATCATTTTTTCTATCTCCATTATTATCTTTGGCTAACTTAACAATTATTGGTAATTATATGAATGGACATAAGGATGTTATCAAGTTGAGACACTCAATGATGAGTAATGTTAATGGATGTAATGTTGAGTTCATGGAAGTGAAGATATTTGTGAACTAAGGATATTGGTAGCTATATGAATAGACATAAGGATGTCATCAAGTTGACACACTCAATGATTGAGTAATGTTTGTGGATGTAATGTTGAGTTCATGGAAATGAAGATATTTGTGAACTTTGAGTTTGGAGTAGGACATGCTATCGTTGTTGTAAAGGGTTTGTCGTTAATTAATGGCTTTGATGAATTAATCAAAAAGTCATTTTCTATTTTTTTGATATATTGTTGAGGCAACATGATGATTGTGATCACAAAATTTGTGGTATAAAATGTTCATTTTAAATAAAGCATTCCTATAAGCTTGTTCTTAAATATAATATACTTTGAGTATTGTAAGCCTCACTATCACAAAATTATATGCACTTTGGAGAAAAGAAGTTAATACATTTTATTGACCTATTATTGGCTAATTTGTCCTAAACATATGAAAATGGAAAATTGGGATTTTTCCAAATTTCCTAATATGGACTTAATAACTACATGTGGAAATACAAGAATAAAACACATCTTACATAGTAAAGTTAAAGCAAGAGCTTGACTGCACTTGGCTCTTTTTTTTTTCCCAAGTTAGAGTTTTGATTGAGGCCCTCCCACAAAGAACATATCTCCAACATTCATGGAGCATTGATTACCTAAATGAGATCAATAAAGCTAGAGAGGGGATGCCAACAAGGCAATTAGCTAGAGTAGGTAAGGATTGTGGACAAGGGTGTCATATGCAAATATACCATGTGAGTTTAATAAAGCATTTTTTTTCCATGGCCTTATAGAAATTTTTACACATAAAGGTAGTTTTCTAATGAAAAAAGAAAAGAAAAAAATAACAGTGCCTCTCGATTTGAGGATAGTTCCTTCCCCTCGCATTAGGGGAGCATGATACTCTCGATTTGAGAATAGTTTCTTCCCTTAGAGAGCATTAGAGAGAACAATACTCTCAATTTGAGGATAGTTGCTTCCCTCAAAGAGCATTAAAGAGCACGATACTCTCGATTTGAGTGTAGTTCCTCCACTCGTAGAGAATTAGGAGAGCATGAAACTCTCGATTTGAGGATAGTTTCTTCCCTTAGAGAGCACTAGGGGTGGAGAGCACATGATACTCTAAGTTTGGTCTAAAAAGGGTCAATTATCTTAAAATTTATATAAGGGACATATTTAAAATCCTAAAAAGAACATATAAGGGGTTTAAAAAATATCAATGATTGCACATGCTATATATAATTTTCATGTAGTGATGACACCTTTGGAATGCTTGATAGGGATTTTCAAGCAGTCCATGCAAACATTAGGGAGTGATTGTATTTATGCATGAGAGAAAGTGAATTTGCTTGCTTATTAAGAGGTGTTCTTCTACACAATACCTTTTAAAGTGTCCCCCCTATTGTCCCCCCCAATGTACCTACCTCTTAAAGTGTCCCCCCCAATGTACTTATTGAGTAGCATACTTATGGAAGGCTTGATACCATCCCATTACTAATCCTTAGTAGCATGCATAATAACTTGACTTTTGAAAGCTGTGTTAAATTTGCAGCAATGTGATGAGCTATTGTAAGGTTCCCCCCCCTTCCACAAATGGGGGAAACGCTTAAGATAGTCCGCTAAGTCTTAACTTGGAGAAAATTTCCTACTCATCGACACCTTGACCATACAGAGATTCAAGGATACGATTCATAGGTAAGACCTAGTTCTATCCCGCAGGAGAAGCGTAGTCTTCTAAACATCAAATCACCGATAGGTCAATTGATCATAAATTGGGCAACTACTAGTCTTGATTCCTAGAGACAACGCTTTTTTCCTCATCCATGTGCAAGGCACAGCCGCTGGCCTAGTCTTCTAGAATTGAGTTGCCCAAGAATCTAATTATCTAGCGTAGGGCTTTCACTTAATTTGTTGGAAAGCTACCCGACTAATCGGGTCCACCCGTCCATAGGATGGTGCCGTCAGGGCATTCCATCCTCCCACTTTCCACCCTACTCATGCGTCAATTTGTTTTCTAATTAATCCTACCACACTGTTTGACATAAACAAACATGTTCCTTAATTAAGGCCCTTTCACAAGGTTTATTAAAACAGCCTTTGCCTTTTTCCACAATACAATAATGCCAAAGATAAGATTTATAAAAACAAAGTTTAAACATGAATCAATTTCATACAAGCCAAACTGGCTCTCTTATTCTTTTCCTTTATACCGCCGATGATCTAGAATTCGGCCTTCCAGCCTCTACATGCTGGGCAAAACCCTACGGGACCATACACCTCATCGTCGACCGCTGGCGAGGACTCAAGCCGGCCTGTCGCCCTCTCAGGCTCCATCGCTTGATCCTCCCGCCCCTCAGAGGGATGTCTGCGCACTAGGGTGGGCTAATTCACCGCACTAGCCTGGGCCCTCAGAACTAGGCAGCATCATCACAATCACTTGCCTCAATCGGCAAACCTCATTCTCCCAATGGTATGAGGGATACCATGGGCCAACTCCGGGCCTTACTAACGTCTCCGCCGTCTGGCTATACAAGCACAAGAACGGGGCAGCGTCAAGGCAGGGAGAAGTTATACCTGTACCTTAATTTAACCAAGATAGCAATCCATTTATTCAACTAAACCATAGTACTAGAATCCATGTTACCTTCTCAAGAAAACAATCCTTTTCACAAAGATTTTAGCATTTCAACTTGAGATTGCGATAAGACATTCTTTATTCAGGCATATGCTATTGCTTAAAAGAATACAAACTTTAAATGGTAAATCAATCAAATAGATCACTGTAACAATCAATAGAGAAGCTGGGGCCATACCTCAACCCCTAAGAATGATATGTAAATAAAAAACAAAATATGTATATACCTCATAGAATTTGTCGTTTATCGTTGCCTTTGCTCGTTATTAACAAGAGCTTTAGAATATAGAGTCTTCTAATACCTTCTCTTACAACGATTAAAATCATCCAATCATCTCCAAGCTTTATCTCCTCTTACTCATACTGTGACTCTTCTCTCTTTCTAAGATCTATGGCAAAATAGCCTTCTCTTACAGGGCTATGGCATACTATTCTTTCTCTAAAAGAAAAGCTATGGAGTTTTAGTCTCTTCCTCCGAAAGACTATAGCAATCTAAGCTTATTTTCTGAGATATTAGATAAGAATGAAGGGATAAATGCATCTCAAACTCTAGGATTACCTTGAGGCTACTTGCTGCCTTCTCACAGTTTTCTCTATGTAGAGACCCTGACAGAAACAGCAAACTGTTTCGGCCATAACTCTCTGATAAAAACTCAGAATATGGTTATGTAACCAGTCAAAAGAACGGGAAGGCATCTGGTCTACAAGCCAACGCGGGCAGAATAGGCAAAAACGTCTGTATATAGCCGCAAACGCACCATCTTTAGAAACGCGTTGTTTTTCCACATTTTTAGTATGCATGGACTCTAAATGTGTAAAAGTACTCTAAATATGATCTCTTATCACCTAAAATCGAAATTCTATTTTTGGAGATACTTATCTCTTAATAGAACTATTCTTATGTTCTTATTTCTTTTAGGATTTTTGGAGCTAATATTTTTATTCTAACACTTTTCTAATGTTTCTAGCCTTATTGTCTCACTCTTTCTAATTACACTCTCTTTTCTTATTGAAATCTATATTAAAAGAGACACATACATACATGGCTTGGGAGGGACGTTACAATCTCCCCCACTTAAAAGATTCGAGATGTCCTCATCTCGCGAGCTAGGGTAGCATCTAAGTAAATCCTTCTGTCTCTTTAAAAGAGGTGTCCCCCCACTAGGTAAAAATCTTCTTTTATCTAAATATTGTTCTTAAAGATTCGTTTATTTCATGTGCTTGGCTCGTTTTGTTGTGCCTCCAAAAGGTCTTTATTATTCTAATTTCATGTATCCATATACCTCTCATATGGTATGAACCTTCGAATTCCTTATTCTATACCCCCATGTAATATGGTACTTAACAAATTATCATGGAAAAACGTAAGGAAATCAATTCTTTACGCAATCTAATCTATGATAGCAATTTCATAATTTTAGTATCGTCTTGTAGAATACCTCTATTCATCATGCACATTACTTCACATGAATCTTGCACCAATCCTCTTCTATTTACTCATAGAAATACTTGTTGAATTTGGTTATCTTTAACCCAGCTATCTCTCTTTCTTGACCTAATTTTTACTCTAGCTCATGATTCCTTGTAGCTAGGGGTGGGCTAGACGTTCCTCTTGCATTACGAGACCTCTTCTTGATTAACATGGAAGGACTCATGTCCTTCTCGACACTTTGTATAAAAAAACTTTATCACAGTCTCTGGCTATAATTATGGCTTTTGAAATAGAGGATGGTTTTATATTCTTGATGAGGTTATTTAAAGGTAGATTAAGCTTCCAAATGAATCGATGGAGAAGAGTTACCTCATCCATCTCTAGAGCAAATCGGAGAAGTTTAGGTGGTATTCTTTTAGGGTCTTCCTTTCTTGGGTTAGCTCCAAAAATTCGTTCATTTTATCCTCTCAAAATCCTGGAGAACAAAACCTTTCACAAAGGTGTACTTTCATGGCATCTCATAACTAATTCTAGCTCTAGTGGTTAGATTGACAACAATGCTTCTAACTTTCTAGCTCCAATGGTTAAATTGACAACAATGCTTCCAACTAATTTGGCATTTCTTACGATTTTTAGACGCGAGCAAGGGTGAGCTTGCTTCATTCATTGTATCCATTAAAAGTTCAAAACTATCAAGTACTTATCATAGCACCACATTTGAAGGCAGTCAGGATTAATACATCTGAGATCTTCATTTTTTTGAGAATTACACATCTGGTATCTTGGGATTAACACATCTAAGAGCATGATCCTTTGGGAATTACACATCCAAGACCCATGTTTGTCTGAGATGGTTTAAAGATCTTGGATGATCGTCCTAGTGTACAGTATCGAATGGATGGCATTCACACGTCAACTATTCAAATCTTAATGGAGTTACAATCTTAATAATTTATAATATGCAAGTTAATGAGATATATCCTGAAAATTTCTCTAAACAAGTTTCGGTCTATCCTTCCAGTCTCTCACTAGTTTCTTAATTTGATCACCCTATGTTTTCCTCACAAAAGGTTTTCTCCCCAATCTAATTTCTCAAATTTATTGTACAAATATCTTGCGTGTGCACCCCCAAGATACAAGCACAATTTCATAAGATGATTGTCTCAACATGTGAGGATATTCAAATCACTTCTATGGCCAGTAGAGATGATTGATTCGTCCTCATATGATAACCAATCACTTGTTTTAATCCCTTGATAGTTAACCTTTGAAAAATAAATCCTAGGAACTAAGATCGGCTCTGATACCACTTGTAAGGTTCCCCCCCCTTCCACAAATGGGGGAAACGCTTAAGATAGTCCGCTAAGTCTTAACTTGGAGAAAATTTCCTACTCATCGACACCTTGACCATACAGAGATTCAAGGATACGATTCATAGGTAAGACCTAGTTCTATCCCGCAGGAGAAGCGTAGTCTTCTAAACATCAAATCACCGATAGGTCAATTGATCATAAATTGGGCAACTACTAGTCTTGATTCCTAGAGACAACGCTTTTTTCCTCATCCATGTGCAAGGCACAGCCGCTGGCCTAGTCTTCTAGAATTGAGTTGCCCAAGAATCTAATTATCTAGCGTAGGGCTTTCACTTAATTTGTTGGAAAGCTACCCGACTAATCGGGTCCACCCGTCCATAGGATGGTGCCGTCAGGGCATTCCATCCTCCCACTTTCCACCCTACTCATGCGTCAATTTGTTTTCTAATTAATCCTACCACACTGTTTGACATAAACAAACATGTTCCTTAATTAAGGCCCTTTCACAAGGTTTATTAAAACAGCCTTTGCCTTTTTCCACAATACAATAATGCCAAAGATAAGATTTATAAAAACAAAGTTTAAACATGAATCAATTTCATACAAGCCAAACTGGCTCTCTTATTCTTTTCCTTTATACCGCCGATGATCTAGAATTCGGCCTTCCAGCCTCTACATGCTGGGCAAAACCCTACGGGACCATACACCTCATCGTCGGCCGCTGGCGAGGACTCAAGCCGGCCTGTCGCCCTCTCAGGCTCCATCGCTTGATCCTCCCGCCCCTCAGAGGGATGTCTGCGCACTAGGGTGGGCTAATTCACCGCACTAGCCTGGGCCCTCAGAACTAGGCAGCATCATCACAATCACTTGCCTCAATCGGCAAACCTCATTCTCCCAATGGTATGAGGGATACCATGGGCCAACTCCGGGCCTTACTAACGTCTCCGCCGTCCGGCTATACAAGCACAAGAACGGGGCAGCGTCAAGGCAGGGAGAAGTTATACCTGTACCTTAATTTAACCAAGATAGCAATCCATTTATTCAACTAAACCATAGTACTAGAATCCATGTTACCTTCTCAAGAAAACAATCCTTTTCACAAAGATTTTAGCATTTCAACTTGAGATTGCGATAAGACATTCTTTATTCAGGCATATGCTATTGCTTAAAAGAATACAAACTTTAAATGGTAAATCAATCAAATAGATCACTGTAACAATCAATAGAGAAGCTGGGGCCATACCTCAACCCCTAAGAATGATATGTAAATAAAAAACAAAATATGTATATACCTCATAGAATTTGTCGTTTATCGTTGCCTTTGCTCGTTATTAACAAGAGCTTTAGAATATAGAGTCTTCTAATACCTTCTCTTACAACGATTAAAATCATCCAATCATCTCCAAGCTTTATCTCCTCTTACTCATACTGTGACTCTTCTCTCTTTCTAAGATCTATGGCAAAATAGCCTTCTCTTACAGGGCTATGGCATACTATTCTTTCTCTAAAAGAAAAGCTATGGAGTTTTAGTCTCTTCCTCCGAAAGACTATAGCAATCTAAGCTTATTTTCTGAGATATTAGATAAGAATGAAGGGATAAATGCATCTCAAACTCTAGGATTACCTTGAGGCTACTTGCTGCCTTCTCACAGTTTTCTCTATGTAGAGACCCTGACAGAAACAGCAAACTGTTTCGGCCATAACTCTCTGATAAAAACTCAGAATATGGTTATGTAACCAGTCAAAAGAACGGGAAGGCATCTGGTCTACAAGCCAACGCGGGCAGAATAGGCAAAAACGTCTGTATATAGCCGCAAACGCACCATCTTTAGAAACGCGTTGTTTTTCCACATTTTTAGTATGCATGGACTCTAAATGTGTAAAAGTACTCTAAATATGATCTCTTATCACCTAAAATCGAAATTCTATTTTTGGAGATACTTATCTCTTAATAGAACTATTCTTATGTTCTTATTTCTTTTAGGATTTTTGGAGCTAATATTTTTATTCTAACACTTTTCTAATGTTTCTAGCCTTATTGTCTCACTCTTTCTAATTACACTCTCTTTTCTTATTGAAATCTATATTAAAAGAGACACATACATACATGGCTTGGGAGGGACGTTACAGCTATGGTGGATCAAATGCTAGAATCAACATCATTGACAAAGAGATTAGATGATAATTAAGATGTGATTAGTGAGTAATTAACTGATAGCTTAATATAGGCATGGATAATCAAAAATCGAAAATTCTCATTAGGCCAATGCCTCAAATTATAGAGTTTACATCCAAGCATCTAATCCCACTGATCTCTCCTTGATTCACTCCACCTCTTTTGCTTGATTCTCTCCACCTCTTTTGCTTGATTCACTCCACCTCTTTTGCTTGATTCTCTCCACCTTCTCTTCCCAGAATATCTCCACACCTCCTAAATCTCCTCATGCTACCCTTTATTGTCTCTCCCAGTAGATACTTCTCACCTTTTCACAGCTTCTCTCACATTTATAGATTCTCTTTTACAGTCTCTTACTAAGGGCTTGTTCCTGCACACACCCTATTCACTTGTATATTTCAACACCTCCCCTCAAGTGAATACTCCTAGCACACCTGGACCCTATATCAAGTTTCCCTCTTACTTGATAGTCTGCGAGACCAGTGCCTAGCACACCTGGACCCTATACCAAGTTTCCCTCTTACTTAATAGTCCGCGACCAGTGCCTAGCACACCTCCCCTCAAGTGAATAATCCTAGCACACCTGGACCCTATACCAAATTTCCTTCTTACTTGATAGTCCGCGACCAGTGCCTCACGTCCCTAAACTCATAGTCCTTGACACACTCTCTCTCTTTGTGTCCAAGGCTACTACAAGTGTCCGTGACCTTGACTAAAGTGCTCACACATACATCTACCACATGGCCTACATCATCGGTGGCTCAAAGGTGGTTTTACTCTGTTGGGGCAAGTTACATTGGGTTGTGGGGTTTCTCTCTCTCTCTCTCTCTCTCTCTCTCTCTCTCTCTCTCTCCCCCTCTCTCTTAGAGATTTTCACATGGCTCCTCACTTCTTGGAGCCTCACATCTTCTCTTGTCTTCAGTCTTCTTGTCGTGGGTGGTAGCTTCTCTTCACGCGTCCATGTCTTCCTCTTCTTTCAGTCTTTTTGTTGTGGTAGCTTCTCTTCACGCGTCCATGTCTTCTTTCAATGCTTCCTCTAGCTCTTCTTCTCGGTGTTGATCCTCCTCTTGGAAAGAGATGTTCTTCTTCTTTCATGCCTGGGGCCATGAGCTTGACCGTCAGTTCTTGCTCCATGTGAACAACATGTTTTAATGTATTGTTGACAGTTCTTTTGGGCTTTTGATGTTTATCTTGTGTCATTATGAAATGCAAACCCAAATCTATGCGGGAGGTCTTACCTCTTGCCTTATTCTGGACAAGGGCAGTGTCTGATCCCATTTTTACAATGATGCAATCACCCATGTGTGCCCAATACATAATGCATATAGCATTCATTCTTATGTACATTCCCAAATGCAACTCTGGCTGTCAATAATCTTGAATTTGAGTGTGATTTTTACAGGCATTAACCAAGGGGTAAATGCAAGATGATGATTACCACAAATTTATCAGCATAATTTTACCCTCAGAAATTATATTAAACCAAGGGTAACAAATCTGTACGGAATGGTTGGAGTATCAAACCATCTCCGAATTGCAATTTGAAGTTATAGGGTTTTATATCAGATACCTAATGGTTAATTTGAACCCTCAATTGTACCAAAATATAGTGATTAGTGTTGATTTATCACACTGATTAGTAAATTAATACTCTGTTTTGTGTGCAGAAAATAGAGTATGTGGGGAGTCCAGATCTGAGGCCTTAGAGTTCAAATGAGCTCAAATCCTTTCAAGGCCATCAATAGCAATTAGTTTAGTAGAGGATTAAGCCAAGAAACACAAGATTTGATGACCCATTAATCTCTGTTTTACCAAAGTCACCTGCAGATTTGATGAAGAGCTTGGATCTCACTGTAAATTTGATCAAATAAAAAACTGTCTTCACCAGCTTGTAGAGAACCCTTGAAAACCCCTAGGGCCAAGAGGAATTAGAGCCATTGCATTAGATGAAGCAGAAATCTCATTTTTCCCTCAAAAAATGGCGCTGCAAAATTAGCGAAAATCAGGAGCTTGCGCTGGCGGTTTGAGGTTTTGATTGAATGGGCTGAAGCCTTGGGAGGAGTATGATAATGTATGGCTAAGATCTTGGAGGCTATTATTAAGCCTGGAGGGAGATCAAGCCCCTCCACTAGCTGGGGGTATAGAGAGCTTGTTGAAAACACTAAAAAAATGATTATTTCTTAATCATCTCTTACTAATCCTTAGTAAGATAATGGGCTCATAAATTTGATGGATTCTAGGCTAGGCTCTGATACCATGTTAAATTTGCGCAATGTGATGAGCCATGGTGGATCAAATGTGATGAGCTATGGTGGATCAAATGCTAGAATAAACATCATTAACAAAGAGATTAGATAATAATTAAGATGTAATTAGTGAGTAATTAATTGATAGCTTAATGTAGGCATGGATGATAAAAAACCAGCAAATTATCATTAGGCCAATTCCTCAATTTATAGAGTTTACATCCAAGCATCTAATCCCACTGATCTTTCCTTGATTCTCTCCACCTCTTCCCAGAATATCTCCACACCTCCTAAATCCCTCATGCTACCCTTTATTCTCTCCCAGTAGATACTTCTCACCTTTTCAAAGCTTCTCTCACATTTGCAGATTCTCTTTTACTACAACCTCTTGCTAAGGGCTTGTTCCCGCACACACCCTATTCACTTGTATATTTCAACAAGTTGTTGGTGTAAGATGAAACTTGGCATCAAATCCTTTTTGCACTTTACCTATGGCTTTTTTTGCAACAAATTACTTTAGATGGCTCATGCCACTTTGTGTTTTTTATATTATCTCTAACATTGTTGAGAAAAGGATCCCAATCATGTGGGTCTATAAAGAGGGTGTAAGCCAATGGTGGTTGCAAGATCGGGGTGCCCAGTTTTGTTCACTCAAGCACTGTGTAAACAATATAAAAATAGGCATTTGTTTGCCTTTAGTGGCCAATCTCTCCTAAACTAATGAAGGAATTTCCTTCCAAATTCTTTTTTTGGAACATCACCTGCAAAAAGTTGGGAATATAGTTGCATAATCTGATTAAACATTAGAAAGTCGAAAGTCGAAAGTCCTCATTTCCTTAAATACAAAGGCAATGCATAGACCCTGTCCCAAATTTGGACTCATTCCATATAAAATGCTAATATCTTTTACATATAAACTCATATATGAGATTCGCACTTTGGACATTAGATATTCACATAATATAGATCTTAACTTATTTTTTTGAGAAAGTTTTAAGCTATTTGTCTATTTTGTTTAAATATTTCAAAGTCCTTAAAGTATTATAATATATGCCACTTTTTGCACCCACAATAACTACCACTTAAAATGCTCAATCTTGTAGATGAAAAGAGTGGTAGATAGTGAGACATTAGTAAAATGTGGTGGTTAGTCAAATTCCAAATCCAATGGTTGGATTTTTAATGATCTCTTTTCCAAAATTTCTCCAGGCTACTAGAAGGCCTACAAATATTAATAATATAATTAAGTAAAATTACATTTTTGATGTAAATCATATAAAACCTATAGGGACTAGTGTACTTGTAATGGTTCATCTATGAAAAAAACAAAAGGATCACTCTAAGTATGGAAAGATCATTTTTTATCATTTTATCATATTTTTAATTAATGTTGATTAAGTAGACTAATTTATATTGGGTTAATTTAAGTGAATTTATATTTTCTATTAGTTTCATGATCTCATTTGAAGTACCTTGCCTCCTCAAATTTTCTCTCCAAGCATTGTCCCAATCTAGCATAAATTGGACAAAACTGGACACCCTGATCTTGCAAGTGCTTGATATGTTGTTATAGGATGACTGGGATACAAGCAAGGATTTACATCAAGGAGACTTACTCAAATGTTGTTGTGGGAGGGATGGGATAGAAGTGAGGATGTACATCAATGGGACTTACTCATATGTTGTTGAGAAAAGGATCCCAATCATGTGGATTTATAAAGAGGGTGTAAGCCAAGTGCTTGATATGTTATTATAGGATGGCTAGGATACAAGCAAGGATTTACATCAAGGAGACTTACTTAAAAGTTGTTGTGGGAGGGATGTGATAGAAGTGAGGATGTACATCAATGGGACTTGCTTATATGTTATTATGGGAGGAAATAATGTTTAGTATGTCAAAGAGATGGAAAACCCACAGATGCTGATAGAATGCCACATCAACCTATTTTACCTTTGGAAGCTTTTCAAAAGTGGGGTTTGGATTTTATGGGACCAATTAAACCAGCAGCAGCTAATATTACCCAAAACAGGTATATTCTAGTAGCAATAGATTATTGCACAAAGTGGGTAGAAGCAGTAGCTTTGAGGGATAACAAAGCTCAAACTATAGCCAAATTTCTGTATAAGAACATTATGTGACAAGGTTTGGATGTCCTATAGAATTGGTCTCTGATCACGGAGTTCATTTTCTAAACAAGGTTATTAAAGAGCTAACAACAAAGCATTTCATCATTCATAAAAAATCCATTGTGTATTATCCTCAAGCTAATGGACAATCTAAGAGCTCTAATAGAATTTTGATCAAAATATTAAAGAGAACAGTAGGTGATAACAAAAAACATTGGGATATAAAGTTGGATTCAGCTTTATGGGCATTCAAAACAGCATACAAAGCAGGCTTAACTCCATTCAAATTAGTTTATGGATTGGAAGCACTTGTTCCAATGGAATTTTTGGTACCCAGCTTGAGAGTAGCTATTCAATATAAACTTAATCTTGAAGATTCTCTGGCTCATAGATTGGATCAGCCTGCTGGAATTGGGAGAATAGAGACTTCAGGCAAGTCAGACTAGTGAAATTATTCAGAGAAGAAGACAGCAATGGGTTAATATAAATATTAAATTTAAGCTATTTAAAGTGAATGACTTGGTACTGGTCTATAATTCTAAATTGGGACTAAGGCCAAGAAAATTAAAATTAAGGTATGTTGGTCCTTTTAGAATCAGAGAAGTTTTGGGCAAGGGCACTTTCAAATTGTCCGATTTGAGTGGCAATTGTTTAGACAAACCAATAAATGGATTCAGATTAAAGCCATTTTTGGGAGAAAATTTAAATCTAAACCAGGATTCTGTTATGACCAACTTTATACACATGGCAACAAAGCAAAGGAGTCGACCAAAAATGGAGTGGACAAGTGTGAGATGTCAAGAACTTGCATGTGGAAATCATTATTTATTGACATTACCTTACAAGTGTGTGGTGATAGTGATTATTTACACACTCTATTTTTAAAAACGCTTGTCTTCTGTGTTTTTGTTCTCTGCGTTTATGTCCTCACCACCTTCTATAGTAGCTCTTTCCTTTCTACAACTCATGGAGGCTACAAAACGCAAGCAGCCATTTCGCAAGAGTCCTAGAGGTCAAGACAAAGCAAAGGCATAATATTCATATTTGGCAGCAGCTCAAGATGTGTGTAGTGAAGAAGAAATCACTCCCAAACAGGTAAAGAGACAAGCACTTGATAATATGGGGCCTTTTGAGGACTTTCGACATTATCTCGACATCATAACCAGAGAAAATGTAATCTGGCTCAAGAGGATCAATTTGTATGATTATGCATGCCTACCTGGGGATTCATGGAGATTGAATTCTCAAGCACAGCAGCAGTTTAAGTTCTTACAGCAAAATCAAGGCTTTTTCATACACAATCTAACAGAATTGGTTTCACAGGTATTTCAATTGCCTTTAACTTCTAAAATCAAATGTGAAAAATGCTCTCATGATATTATGGAGAAAGATTTTGGGGAAATAGGTTACAAAATTTTTTTTTACTGAAAAATGTTGAGTCTCTTGAAAGGAGGTACCAACTTATGTGGTATCTAGAGAGAGTTTTGTTGTTGGTCAAAATTAACTACATGTCAAAAATGAATTATGCTTACATGTATGTTGCTGAGCAAGGAGTGAAAATTAGTTGGGCAAACATACTACATCAGAAAATCATGCCAAAGGTAATGCAACAGGATAAAAGAAAGGTGGACAAAAGTTCAAAGCCAGCTCCAATACTATCTGCTTTATTTGCAAAGTCATCCCAATTGAGTTTTATCTATGGTCAAGATCTGGCTACCAAGGTCATTTCACCCCAAAAAACTTAGGATAACTCTGATGATGATGATTTGCCCCCTGACTTGTTAGGATACAGGTTTGAAGCTAGAACCAAATAGAGACAAGATGCTTTGGTCAAGGATTTGATGGAGAATACAAGTGAGGGTGCACAACAAGGGGACTTGCTATTAGATGTGTGATGAAGAAAATAAACAATGTGAGGTTTTACATTGATCAACATAGTATAACCTAAGTTTTTCCTTAGAGAAGTTGCAAGCACACCAACTAATTGTTTGAGAATGAAAATTAGAACCTCATAAATTTAGGATAGAAGCTTAAAAATTTATGGTAGATGAAAAAACCATACATTATAGAGGGGAGAATATAATGCCTTACATTGGCTTCCAAGCCCCCTCTATGTTTTCCATCAAACATATATAGAGAAAAGCTAATGTATCAAAATTTATAAAATTCTGATTACAATGCCTAAGTTTTTATGGCTCTTATTTATAGATTACATGATAATTTTCTAAAACTATCTTTAATTTGTAATGTTTGGCATTCTCTACATTTTGTAAAGAAATATCGTTGTTAAGTGTTATGTCTCTGTAAGTCTAGTCAATTTTAAAAAGTTTGCAATTTAAGTTTTTCAAATAAATGATAATTATACAAGTCAATTGTGTTAAGGTCACTTCAAGTCTCACAACTTTCATTTTAGTAAGAAAGCCACCTACGTAGCTCCTATAACCATGCCCACCTCTTCTCTAGCCTACATGCGTTTATTTAGAATGTGGAACTTGTCTCTTAAAAGGATAAACTCATTCCACTCTTTTACAACAATTTTGAAATACAACAAGCTTGAATGTTGGATAAAGAGAAGTTTTCAAGTTTTTCCTTGGTATAGACACCACCATTTAACCCAACTATGTGGCACTAGAGGATTCTACCAAGAATATGTAACAAAAATTGAGAAGTCATGTATAAAGAGGTTAGAAAGATTTAGAGGGTGGATGCCCACTACCAGACCCTAGAAAACTTGGTGAGTGATGGCTCCAAGTGTAGATAACATTGGGATGGTCTTTCTCACTTGGAAGAATTCGAAGGTGATTTTCTTCCTTCTTTAATGATTTCACCTAACCACCAAGGATCTCTTGAAAGAATTTCACTAGCTACTAATGGCCTATTGTATAAATGGGTGTGTTGTCATATCTATATGGGCTCTAGGCTGATTCTCCATTTAAACAATTGTTGTTTTTCAATTTCATTGTATTTTTTTAATACAAAATTTCAAATGATTGTACATAATTCTAATAAATGCATGGAGTCATTAGAATAACGAGGAACAATGTGGAGTTATGGAAAGTTGTGAAGGAATAATGTGTGTGATATCTTAAACATGGATATGTGTTTTGTTCACATCATAAGTCATTGGTATTGTTGGGTTACTATGTGCAATTTTGGTCAATGGCAAAAGACATGAAACGTCAATACAATGTAGGAAACAAATGCATGAGATTGATGACACCATCTATTGTTCGTGACACAAGTGGGGACACATAAAAATGCATGTTGACAATCAATAGTTACGTGATCGAAACTTTGCTTGGCCAAAGCCAAATTTCCATGTATTTTGCAAAGACTTCCACCCAACCGTGTTGGTCCCAAAAGGCATACTTTCAAGTAGATTTGCAGTCTCACTAAGGTATCTGACACGACCATGTTTGAACCCAGGTAGATAGAAGAGAGGTGAATGTTGAAACACTCAGCTTCTGCAAGCCCTCTCATCAAACCAAGCGCTTCGCCACTTTATAATTGTTATTTTGAGCATATCTTGCATAATGAGTGCATTCCATGCCATTGTGCTTCGCTTTTGGCAATGAATGAAAACCTATGCATGCATCTTCCACACTCAAATGTGTACATGTTAACGAGACTGCTTTCGATAAATAAATCAAAGTCGAGACCATTTTCAGTAACCTGAGTATGGATTATCTTTCCCTCGTAAAGTGCTACTATATCATAGTAGTAAGCTTTCAAAACATTAACAAAAGTCACACTGTTTGGCAAGATACCAACTTGCTGCTGAAACAAATGAATGGCTTCATGGCACTTCTCATACTGAGCATGCAATGCAATCACTGTGCCTCTCCGCTTGGAAAAGGGAAGCATAATACTCTATAACTAGTCCTATCACCCCTTGTTGACAAATATGGTGCCATAAGCAGAAAGTTGGGGCAAGGCATGAGTAGAGAACCAGGATCAAGAGTCTTTAGCCACATCACACACAGGCATTATCCCACATGAGCACATATTCAAAAGTTGTACCTCCCTCATATAAAAGGTGCCATTTTCAAGTAATGGGAACACGATGCACTTAATCCTCTCTATGAGTACAAGCATTAATCTTGTAACTTGATTGAGCTTAAGTCAAGTTTATAGTTAGATTAGGGTTTTCATTATGTGTATAATTAGGCTTCACCCACCATAGGATTGGGATATGCTAATCACCTAGATTAGGGTTTGTGTTTGCAAGCTTCCATAACTGTATGCCTGGTACCCATGTTTATCAGCATGGTATCAAAAGAGTATCAAAACCACCCCTCTCCTCATGAGCCATCTCCCACTTATCCCTATGCATGTATTAGTCCATAATTAAGCCACATCTGAGTTAATTAGTCACTAATCCCACCTTATCCATTCTCCCCCTTTCATAACCAAACTTTGAGCTGCCATTGTCCCCACGCAAGGCATCATTGGGTGAGATTTTTTAGCCACATTGGCCTCACATAGGTCCATAATCCCACCAGGCGAATTAATCAAAATCGCCTCCTATTATCTGAAATCAGTGCCGCCTTGCAGCTTGGCATTTTTCATCATTCCGGTCACCTGCTACTACAAATTAGGCTAATTACTCTTTACCACATGTTGTCCATGCCCTAAGCTACCCATAGCTCATTTCATCAAATCGGGTGAAGCACAATGAGCAGAAAACCAATCATGACTTCTCATTGTATTTTGAGCTTTGAGAGTTGATTTGAGTTGGAAATTTTTTTTAGTGGGCTAGTACCTCTCTTCAAGGATATGAGGCTTGCAACAAAAGCCCCTTAAATGGATGTCTTGGTGAGCTCAATTTGAGCCTCCACTCTCTTGACCTCTTAATCACTATGATTAAGACTAAGCAAGATCGTTAATAGCTAATTAGATGTTCAAACAAAAAATTAGAGTTATGAACTTTGTAATTGGATTGTGCCTTGTATTTTAATCATTCATTTGCACTCATCAGTTGCGTTTTTTCTTTTTAAAAAAACACTATCATTTGTAAGAGATTAGACACTGCCATTAAAGCCCAAATAAGCTCTTTGGTAACACCTTCAGAACATCATGACATCATCTAGAAGTACTTCACATGTCAAGAGGTTCACAAGGGAAGTGTTCCATACTTGGGCCACACCCAAATGAAGTACCTCCTCATGCACAAGAATCTACCAAAGATAGTAAAGGATAATGTGCATGCTGCACCAAATGATGAATGGATAGAAAAGGGTGAACAAGCATTGTCACTTATCGGGCACTAATCTTATCCACCACATTGAAACCAAAGATCATGCCAAGGATGCATGGGATGCACTAAATCTAGTATTTGGAGCCAAAGCAAAGAACCAGGAAATCTATCAAGCAAAGAACCAGGAAATTTATCTTAAAATTGAGTTCTATGCGATTTCAGTGAGCCACTAGCACAAATTCATAAGTAAAATGAAAAGCATCATGACCCAACTTGATGGCATAAATGCTAAAATAGGAGAAAAAGATGCATTAGCTATACTCCTAAAAAGCATGCCTAAGGAATATAATGTACTTGTGACCACTTTGAAAATTTTTCCAAATGCATCTCTTCCCTGCTTGAAAAGGAGAAGGAAATGAAGCAAGGAAGCACAACCATCGAGAAAGTGCTCAAAAGTACTATGAAGTGTCACCACTATGGAAGGAAAGGACACTTTCAAAGTGAATGTAGATTGAAGGACAAGCCGAAGTGCAACAACTGTAAGAAGATTAGCCCCTACAAAGAAGAAGAACATAGACTCAAAGCAAACGACATGGCATCTACATTAACAACAAGTCAAGAAGATGATGCAGAGCAAAGAGACATCTCTTCTAGATCAACAAGCAGAAACAAAACCTCACCACCTTAGCCCATTTTTTTGTAACAAAAGGGCACCAAATGAGTAGACCTAATCTCTTTTTGTATAGTTTAGCACTAAGGGGGGGTGATGAATCTGTTGTTGTAACTCACATCCATCCACCTTAAAGTAGCATTTTTGCACTATTGAGGGGGGTGATGAATCTGTTGTTGTAACTCACATCCATCCACCTTAAAGTAGCCTATACATCATGGCACCAAGGGGGGGTGTCGAGAAATATGGTGCCATGAGCACAAAGTTGGGCAAGGCATGAGTAGAGGACCAGGATATCAAGAGCATTCAGTCACATCACACTTGGGCATTATCCACATGAGCACATATACAAAACTTGTACCTTGCTCAGATAAAAGGGGTCATTTTCAAGTAATGGGAACAAGTTGCTCTCAAGCCTCTCTATGAGTACAAGTCTTAATCTTGTAACCTAATTGAGCTTAAGTTAAGCTTCATAATTAGATTAGGATTTTCATTATATATGTAATTAGGCTTCACCCACCATAGGATTAGGACACACTAAGGTGGTTTTTACAAGTTCAAGGGTGTTTACAAATGGTTACAACATTACCACTTTTGGGAAGCCACTTACAAGGCTGTCAAGAATGAAATGAGAGATGCCTTGCTCTCCCAATTACATAATGGTCACTTGGTTTGTGAATGGGATGACTTGGAACAAACCGAGAGTGTCAAGGAGTACTCACATAAATTCTTGAAGCTTTTTCTACATATGTATTCTTCAAGTGAGCGCATTTCAAGGTCTTAAAGTACATTAAGGGGATCGAGAGAGGTACATCGGGGGGGGGGGGGGGGTGATGTTAAAGCCCAATATACCGTAACTCTTAGAGAGGCTATGTTTTTGGCAGAGATCATACAAATCTAAGACTTTTGGAAGGCCAAAAGTGAATGCTCATGTATGCTTTATGCATAAGCCTCATGCATAGCTTTATGCATAAGGCCTCATGCATAGTTTTATGCTTAAGGCCTTCTGCATAGTGCTTTATGCATAAGCCTCATGCATAAAGCATTATGCTTAAAGCTTTATTATGCATAAGGCCTCATGCATTAAGAATTATGCTTAAAGCTTTATGCATAAGGCCTCATGCATAAGCTTTAGCATAGCTTGCATAAGGCTTGTATAGCGGCATAGTTTTCATAAGGCTTGCATAGCAGCATAGTTTTCATAAGGCTTGCATAGTGGCATAGCTTGCATAAGATTTTGTATGTATGCATTACTAATTCTTTCCTCACCCTTTTGTTGGTTTTGTAAGTCCTCTAATCCTCTCTTTCAACATTGCGAAAAAGAGGTAAGTGCTTTTCTATCTTTCCTCTATTATTATTGCACCCTTGGGTGATGGGGATTTGTTTTGTAGGTTTGCGTATAAGCTTCATGCATAATGCTTTATGCATAAGCTTTACGCATGCTTTATGCATAATGCTTATGCATGCTTTAAGCATAAGCCTCATGCATAACTTTATTTTCATAAGGCTTCATGCATAGCTTTATGCATAAGGCCTCATGCATAGCTTTATGTATAGGCTTTATGCATAAGGCCTCATCATGCATAGTTTTATGCTTAAGGCCTTATGCATAGTGCTTTTTTATGCATAAGCCTTATGCATAATGCTTTATGCATAAGCTTTATGCATAAGGCCTTATGCATAAAGCATTATGCTTAAAGCTTTATGAATAAGGCCTCATGCATGCTTTATGCATAAGACCTCATGAATAAAGCATTATGCTTAAAGCTTTATGCATAAGGCCTCATGCTTAAAGCTTTATGCATAAGGCCTCATGCATGCTTTATGCATAAGCTTTAGCATAGCTTGCATAAGGCTTAGGGCTTGGAAAGCGGCATAGCTTGCATAAGCTTTTGTATGTATGCATTACTAATCTTTTCCTCACCCTTTTGTTGGTTTTGTAGGTCCTCTAATCCTCTCTTTCAACATCACGAAAAAGAGGTAAGTGCTTTCATATCTTTCCTCTATTATTATTGCACCCTTGGGTGCTACAGATTTATTTTGTAATTTTGTGCATAAGCTTTATGCGTAATGCTTTATGAATAATGCTCATGCATGCTTTATGCATAATGCTTTGTGCATAAGGCCTCATGCATAGTTTTATGCTTAAGGCCTCATGCATAGTGCTTTATGCTTAAGGCCTCATGCATAGTGCTTTATGCATAAGGCCTCATGCATGCTTTATGCATGGCCTAATGCATAATGCTTTATATGCAAGGCTTGCGTAACGGTTTACATAACGCATAGTGCTTTAAACATAATGCATAGTGTTTTAAGCTTATGCATAGTACTTTAAACATAATGCTTGCATAAGGCTTCTCTAGCTTACATAATTATTTTTTAATATTTTTTTTGTTTATATAGATGTGGCATGGGTCCTCGTCCTCTTGTTCCATAGACTCACAGGTTGAGGCTCTCATGGAGTCTCAATGACGGTTTGCTAGGGAGGTAGAGGTCATCTTTGGCTATACTTCCATCCTCGAGCAGTTGGCAGCCTATGTAACAGGCACCCCTTTACCATCAGGCCCACCTCCCATAGCCCAACAGAGTCCCTTTCCATGTACTTTATCCTTGCGAGGCACTTCACTTGACTTTACATTCATCCCTCATCCGTCAGCCCCAGTTTTAGTGCTATAGCATCTCCTACACCTCCACCTTCAAGAGATGTGACACCTCACAGTTATCATGGCTCTCGTGAGAGTGGCAGTCATTGTTGTAGGAAGGGTAGTCGTGGAGATAGTGGGGGTCGTACCTCACACAGCACTAGCACTAAGAGTGGAGGTAGAGGATGCCTAGGGCAGTGCTTTAGGGGTGGGGATAGTTCTTCAGAGTCACCACCACATCATGGTGATATATCATATTATGATATCATAGATGTGGGTGGCATAGTTGATGACTCTCAGGAGGAGGAGGTGGTAAACTACTTGCGCTAAGTAGTTTTTGCATACTATAAAGACTGCTTTATACATTTTAAGTAGCAAAGGGAGAGCCAAATTCTTGGTAATGTTTAGTACATGAAGCACATCTAACACAAGTACTTCATCTTACCATCTTGCATACATAAGGACACTTTACCAACCTAAGCAATGGGGTGTGTTGTATCATCCTCATTCTCCACATACCCTGGTATGTCCAGATTATTTATATCTCTAAAACACTCACCATGGCTGGTCATGTGGTTAGAGGCACCAAAGTCACATACCATACATCTGACCCACTTGTTGTTGCAGATGCATCTGTGCGCCCACTGAATTTAGCATATGCTGCATAACACAAATAACTGCTCACTTATGTCATCATCTTGTTTGTTGGATGATGCATAGTTACCCTGATCGAAGGACGACTAGATGATCTCCTTTGCCTTCGAACATCTATCTCATGGGAGTAGAGCTCACTTAACTGCTCACTTATGTCATCATCCTATTTTTTAGATGATGCATAGTTACCCTGATTATCGGAGGAGGACTAGTAGATGATCTCCTTTGCCTTTGAACATCTATCTCAGGGGAGACCAAAGTTCATAGAGCCTTGGTGGGATGCTTCACATAATTATTCTTCCCGAGGTGGTGCTAGAACATCGCGGCCCCGATTGGCCCATGCCACTACCTTCATGGGCTTCATGGGAACATCATTCTCACCACCATGATTAGTTGACGCCTTGGGTTAGTTGTCCAGGTGGGCTTGATGTGGTGCACTCAGATGTATGGGGACCGACCAAGACGACATCAATGGGAGGATGTCACTATTATGTATCATTCATTGATGACCACACTAGGAAAGTGTGGGTGTACTTCATGAAGGAGAAAAGTGAAGTGTTTACTCACTTTCAAAATTTCAGAATGTTGGCTGAAAAGCAAACAGGTGTGTAGGTTAAGTGCCTAAGGTCAGATGGAGGGGGAGAATACTTCTCCAATGAGTTTTTGATGTATCTGAAAAAGCATGGAATTCAGAGGCAATTTAAATGCAGGTACACTCCACAGCAAAATTATGTTGCTGAGAGAAAGAACAGGCACATTGCACAGGTAGCTTGTGCATTGATGGCTGAGAAGAGCAGTAGATTCACCGGAGCCCCTCCCGAGGACGATTCTCCTTCCTCGCCTTTTCCGGAGGTCATCTTTCACAGTGAGTGGAGTATTCGGGCCTCCCCGGCCAGTGCCATCTTATTCTTTGTTGTGCGGTAGATTCACCGGAGCCCCTCTCGAGGACGATTCTCCTTCCTCGCCTTTCCGGAGGTCATCTTTCACAGCGAGTGGAGTATTCGGGCCTCCCCGGCCAGTGCCATCTTATTCTTTGTTGTGCGCAGTAGAGCCCTCTTCCAAATCCAGTGCTTCAAAAGACACAATTAGAGAGGAGCACAAACTTGGCAATGCTCCTTAACCACTATGTTGGTTTATGGTTTTGTCTATTGACTGCAAAATCTATTGATGAAGGCTTGAACTTGTTGTTGTTTGTGCGCATGTAATTTTTAGATGTAGGCATAATCACAGTCATAGTCTTAGATTTCAAATTAAACATCTAATACAAAATCTAAAATTTAAATTCTAAAATATATATGATATTATAATATATAATATATAATTATATATAAAGGGCTAAACATCTAATATAAAATCTAAAATATATATTATATTATAATCTATAATATTATATATATATATAATATATAATATACATACATATGTGTGTGTGTGTGTGTGTGTGTGTGTATACACACATATATATATATATTATGTATAATATTTATACATATATTATATATATATATATATAGAGAGAGAGAGAGGGGGGGGGGTATATTCAAATTTCAAACATAAAAGAGGGGGGGAAAATGATATATGTAATATTATATATAATACACACACACACACACACACACACACACACACACACACACACACACACACACACACACACACACACACACACACACACATATAGAGAGAGGTATTAAGAGGTGGGTTATATTCAAATTTCAAACATAAAAGAGGGAGGGAAATGTAGACACTTATTCTCCCTTTTCTTTTGCTTTAATATATAATAGAATAGTATAAGAGGTAGGATAGAAGTTCTCTATTTTTCTATCACTCTCTCTCCTTTCTCTCTCCTTTTGATTTGAGAGAGAGAGAGAGAGAAGTGTCTCATGTTAGAGACTCCTATTTTCAAATTAAACCTTCCATGCATTCACTCTCTGAAAAGACTACCCATGCAATTACTCTTCTTGTCAACCCCCAAGTCAACACTTTATGTCAACCCCCAAGTCAACACTTCTGCCATTTTAATGTATATATAAGAAGAAGTTCTCTATTTTTCTATCACTCTCTCTCCTTTTGATTTGAAAGAGAGAGAGAGAGAGAGAGAAGTAATCTTATGTTAGAGGCTCCTATTTTTAAATTAAACCTTCCATGCATTTACTCTCTCTGAAAAGACTACCCATGCAATTACTCTTCATGTCAACCCCCAAGTCAACACTTTATGTCAACCCCCAAGTCAACATTCTGCCATTTTAATGTATACATAAGATATATGATGGCATATGAAACGCTAGTTATATTCTTGGCATGCTTATTGTCAGAGATCAAGATAAGGAGTTGCTTTACTTGTCAAGACAGAGTACATCAACAAGGTACTTGAGCATTTCAATATGATGGGGGGAAGGCATTGAGTACCCCATTACCTTCATATGTGAAACTCAGCTTGCAAGATTGTCTGAAATCTGATAATGATAAGGCATTAATGGCTAAGGTTACATACTCATCTGCAGTTGGTTCTTTGATGTATGCAATGATAGCTACTCGCCCAGACATTGCTTTTGCAATGGAAGTAGTTAGTTGCTACATGTCAAATCGTGGCCAGAAACATTGGGATGCAGTGAAAAGTGTCATGCGATATTTTCACGGCTCTAAGGAAATGTGCATATATTTTGAAGGTAAAGATTCAAGTGTAGTGGGATACAAGGATGGAGATTATGCTGGGGATTTGGACAAGAGAATGTCCACTTCAAACTATGTCTTTACATTCACTGGAGGAGTAGTGTCTTTACATTCACTGGAGGAGTAGTGTCTTTACATTCACTGGAGGAGTAGTGTCTTGGAGGTCAAGACTTCAAGAGAGCACAGTGTTATCCACTAGAGAAGCCGGGTATGTTGCAGCATTTGAGGATTGCAAAGAAGTAATATGGCTTGCTCGTCTAGAAAGAGATTTGGGTATTTCAGTTGAGATGCCAGTTTTGTAGTGTTATAGTCAGAGTGCTATCCATTTGGCTAAGAATCTAGTGTTTCATGCAAAGACCAAGCATACCAAGTATCATTTCATTCAAGATGTGCTTGAAGATAGATGTCTACAACTTGTCAATGTTCATACAGATAATAATCCTACACATCTACTTACCAAAGGTCTCTCCTCCAAGCAGTTTGTACACTGTAGAGCGCTCATGGGCATTAGGTAGATAAAATTTTACTCTATCTTCATTGTATATATTTGTATACACATGCCTCACACACTCAAAGGCACATTGGCCTTCAAGTGGGAGGTTGTTGGGGTGTGAAGCCCAATGTGCCACGGTCGGCGGGGACACTTATTCTTTCTAGGTTAAGTAATAAGGACTCACAAACCCTATCACCATTCAATTTGTGATAAGGAGTCCACCATTGTCTATGTGCATCTTTCTCCTTCTTGCTCACACTTCTTCTTCTCCTTCGTGCCTCCATCCTTGCATGTGTGATCTTCAGAAACTACACTCCACACCTTCTCATATGACTTATCTTATGCACACTTGCCCTATTAAGTAATAAGGACTCACAAACCCTATCACCATTCAATTTGTGATAAGGAGTCCACCATTGTCTATGTGCATCTTTCTCCTTCTTGCTCACACTTCTTCTTCTCCTTCGTGCCTCCATCCTTGCATGTGTGCTCTTCAGAAACTACACTCCACACCTTCTCATATGACTTATCTTGTGCACACTTGCCTCGTAATGACTCCAAAAATTCACTTTTTATCTCTATAAAAGCAAGTGAATTCACTTGAGGCATCTAGCTTAATGCATCTTCTACCACATTGTATTGCCCTTTGCGATATCGTAGCTTACTGTGAAAATCTTATAGGATCTCAGCCCATCTAGCCTTTTGACCCTTCAAATCAGGGCGAGTACTTTAATAATCATGATAAAAGCCATGCGCAAAACCTCAAACTTTCTAAAAGTCATCTAAGTCATCATTTTCTTTCTTAGCTCACTCATAATCTTGCGGTGATAAAGGACCTTTAGTCTCCTTGGGCTTCTTAGTCACCTCATCACCTTGCTTAATCTCCCTTCCTTTTATTCCCTTTGGGATTATGGCCATTGGAGGTGCCACCCCAAGGATTCTTGGCTATACGTTTTTGCTCACTTGTCTGATAAAGTTTTAGGATATTGAGTTTTAACTTTAGTTTTATAATCATGATACAAGCCATGCGCAAAACCTCACACTTTCTAAAAGTCATCTAAGTCATCATTTTCTTTCTTAGCTCACTC
>NC_141108.1:20460407-20585407 GCF_041138505.1 Cibotium barometz | reverse complement strand
ATGCTTGTTTGAACAAAACACACCACTGTGCCTTTCTCAAATTTGAACAAAAAAAGGAACTCCATCTTACTCAAGAATCCATAACCATTTGAAAAGAAAAACACACCACTTTGCCTTTCTCAAATTTGAACAAAAAAAGGAACTCCATCTTACTCAAGAATCCATAACTATTTGAAAAGAAGTGATAAGGGAAGGGCAAATGTCGGTAGTATTAAAAATGTTGTGGGCTGCTTTCACTACACCTTGAATCTCTACAACTCCATTATTCAGCTTTACAAAAAGATTCTCGAAAGCCATTTTGATGGCATTGAAGGACAATGTGCCCAAGGCATTCCCTCTTAACTTTCTTGATGCTCCCACTCTTGGCATTGTTCTTGCTTGTTTTGATGCCGCTCAAGCTGGAGAAGTGAAACTTGATCTTGACTCTTGAGTATAAAATCCATAAACTTTATATGGGCGAGTTTGTTGACAGCAAGGTGACATCTCCTCCTAAGCTTCTCTCAAGCTTTTTCTCATAGCTTCAAGGAGGATCTTAGTGTCTCAATAGGCCCAATTCAATATTGCATGTTATTTTGGTATCAAAGCTTTAGCATTGAGGCATGAGAGGTTGTCAATTAAAGGTTTCTCTAGTGTGCTATTTGTCTCCTAACTTGGGGTTGTCCTGTGAAAGAGTCAAGGAAGCAATCGCAGGTAGCGTCACAACGAAACGTTTCACCCCGAAACGTTTCACGAAGTTTCATCCCTAGACAAATACCAACCAAAATGCGAGACTAAAACGCCTATATTTGAATAAATTTGAATTTGTAGGGTAAATTTTCATAAAAAAAAACCACAGTTTCAGCCAAGGTTTCAATATGGCATTTCTTGAAACGTTTCACTCCTACTAAAACATTTAAGGAGTTTCAAGGTTTTACCCCTGTTGAAATTCTTTTCACTGTGACCATGATCACAAGTTATAACTCCATTGAAATATTTTCGAAGATCATTGTTTTTGCCCCTTGGGTGCTCATTGCTTATGTGCAATCTTCCACACTCAAAGAAGACAAAATTTGAGAGTGCATGGAATCCGGATGTGACTCACAACATCATGGACACTACAAATCGTATTGCTAGTTTTAGCAATGCTAATGAGAAATGGTGTTGAGATAGTTCACATCATCTCTAGGTCCGGTTCACAACTGGTGGCACCGAAGTTATGAGTTGTGTTTTTGTGGCAAGCCTTCTTGAGTAGAAGTCCATGTAAGTGGACGGCTAACAAAAACAATGGACTAAATCTCACCCCAGACCTAAGCTGAAGCCAACAAGGAGCTAATAGGCACAAATGTATATACTAGGGTTGGAACTCGGGCCAATGGCAATAGCATCACAACCATTAAACCAATGGTTTTGCTTGTCTAAGGCTTAATGGTTTTTTACATGGGTTCTAGTGGTAAGAATGATGGAGAACCCAGCAACAGTGATGGGAAGGATGAAGATGACAATGAACAAGATCGATTTAGAGAGTTTGATGCTGAAGGAGGCAAAGATGGCGAGGATGAAGGAATTCTTGTTGGTGATCAATTCTCGGAGCTGGAGCAGAATGTAATTATCATATAAATGTCCCCTTTTAACACTCCCCCAAAAGGTGATTATTCCAAAACCTCTACTTTAAGATTTCGCTCCTCAAGAATTCATGAATTCTTATACAACAGGAGATCTCTACAATGCAAAGAGGCTCTATGACCTTGGATACTGTAGCAAGGGGCATGCCTTTCTCTATCATGGCACTCGAACTTCCTCTCTCTCTGCATTCAAGTCTATTGGAATTGTGCCTACGCTTAGAAGAAATGAGTTCAGTGTAGGCCCATCTCTACAATACAAAGAGGCTCTATGACCCTGGATACTCTAGCAAGGGGCATGCCTTTCTCTATCATGGCACTCGAACTTCCTCTCTCTCTGCATTCAAGTCTATTGGAATTGTGCCTACGCTTAGAAGAAATGAGTTCAGTGTAGGCCCATCGTTTTATGTGTCCTATTCATTGAGGCATGCATATGAGCATCCTCTACACAAGCATGCATCACAAGGCGTAGACCCTGTGAGCGTGCTTGTGTTTGAGGTGGACGTGGCTATGCTTCACGGAGATAAAAGCCCCGAAGGTGAAGCTGCTTCTTTCAAAGTCAAATGGTTTCCATGCCACACGCCAGTGGAGGAAAAGAAGTGGAGTGACTTTTGTCGTAAGAACCTTGATTTCAAGAATCTCCCTCATGATTATGATGTGGTGATTGGACCTATTTGCATAAAAAGAGGTGAGATGATGAGCTTGAGAGGTTGTATGGGGAATTGCAGGGTAAGAGTCGTCTCATTCAGGTTGCCTTCTATTCTGTACGTGCAAAGTCTTGGCTTCAGAAATGTTTCAAACTTGTCTACAAGGAAGTGAGAGCTAGTATCCCTTTGACTGCAAATGTAAGGAAGTAGAATAAAATATACATCACACAGTTTTGTAGGACATATGATCAAGTAAATGCCACTTGTATAGTTCCACTTATACTTTGATGTTACTGAATCTTTACTTGTTAGTAGTTTTGCAGCACATATGAACCACTAATACTTTGATGTTCAAGTTAGGCTTCTTTTCAAAAAGCCACATGTACTCAAACTTTTTGCTCCTATAAACAAAAACTTCTATCTCTTAGTTCAATCTTTTTATTTGTAAGATGTATCTTGGCTTTAATATAATTTGTTAAATGTGTTTTTTGTCCTTGCCCTGTGTTTGATTATAAGACGAAAATGTCTCGGCTTCAGTTTAATTTGTTAAATGTGGTGTTTTTTCCCTGCCCTGTGTTATTTTTACTTTGTTAGCCCACAAACGTTTTTGGGAAATCTGGGTGCACATGCATCCACCTGGCAGTAAAAAAAAAGCACTGTCATTACAATTTCGAGCGCATGAAATTTTATTTTCTGATGTAATGTCCCCATTACTGAGCCTTGTATATATCACAACTTCTTATGTATATATTTGTCACATAAATAAAGATGGGTCTTTTTCTATCATTCTTGTGCAAGTGTGTACAGAGGCGATAAACATTATCCACGAATAGCCGTGCTAATTCGGGAGTCTTAACCATGTTTTTTGTTGGAATAAATCGACACATCTTGGTAAGCCGATCAACCACCACCCAAATGGCATCATGTCTAGATCCCTTCGGTGATACAGGTACTGGAGCATGCCATCGACAACCCCACTTTCGGCATCGACATAGGATGTTTATTTATGTGGATAGTGCAGCCATGATGCTTATGTGCTGATTTCGCCATTGTTGGCATTGTGTCATTTTATGTGTATGCAATTGACACAGTGGACAAAGAGAGTTTTCTGGATGAGATTCAATGTTCAGTGATAGCCATTTATATTCTGTTTTGCCAGACTATCAGCTTTTATTGATTAGTACACATCTGTTTTGTGTTCACAGGTCAGTTTTATAGGGGAGACTCTCTCGAAATTTTTCCAGATTCTTTGTTGTATAATCTCCCAAGTGTATATTGCACCTTCCTGTAGTTATTATCAATATAACCTTGCATATGTGCATACTTGTGTTGACACTCTGTTTGGGATAGTGTTACGTTGTTTATGTGTTGCGCCTCTATTTTTGTCCTCTGTGCGTTGGTATCAGAGCTGGTTAGTGTGGTCGTGTATTAGTTTGGATCAGTGTTGTTAGCCATTTTTAGCCAAGGTTGGAGTTATCAGGCGTTTGTGCATGTATTTCCAACATCACCGCAAGTCACCACAGCTTTCTGAAAGTCCAGCCAGGTGAGACTAAACTCTAGTGTCCTAGACGTGCTTCATGGCTCTTTCCCTATCCAGAATGTTCTCCAAGATGCTTGCTTCATCCGTTATAGAACAAGAAGAAGCTACACCTCAAGCCCAATGGGATTTACCTCAATTATCCCTTGACCAAATTTACAAACATAAATTTCTCTTCGGGATAAAAGCTTCTACTTTGTTTATAGACAAAACCGGTATTGTCAAGGTCACTGATTCTAATCTTGATGATCATTATATATATCTTCTAGATATTGTCCAGCAAGCCTTAACTGAGAAAATAAAAGCAAAATATAATTTTTTGCATCTAGGCTACATACATGTACAAATTACTCCTTTGTTTCGAAAAGGTTTACCTGTCTCCTAAATTAACCTATTTTTGTTGAAATTTCTCATCTATGGGTAGAGGATCTCTTTCATATTCAAGGAATAGTGAGTGCACAAGGAACTTGCAGCCTTTTTCTGAATAAAGTGTACATCATTAGTATCCAAATTAGCCAAAGGACATGTCCCGTCCCCGCAGCTTAGTTCACTTACAAACAACTTTAATTCACAAATGCCATGAGCTTTAACTTTATCTCTTGTGTGAACACTTATGCCCACCGTTACCCGCATGAAACGAACTTATGCTCAACTCGTCCATCTTGAGCGTATTTGCACACCAGATGAGGGAAAATAAATGAAAGAATAATTTTTATGTAAATTGTATATGCCCATTGATGACCCCTATTTTAGGACTTATTTTAGCAAAATTTTAGTGCGTTTTGACGCATTAGTTTGTAATCTAGATGCATTTGGGGTCATACTAGGAGCATGTGCATGATAATTAGCATTACATTTGTACGTATCATGGCTGCCTGTATGTGTTGACTTTGTGCTTGTTAAGGAATGATTAGCTGCTTGTTTTAATTCTTGATTGATGCTAGCAGTTATAGTGATAACGGGAATGTCATAGTATTTACGTCAGGTCTACCGATAGGTAGCGGGTACATTCTAGTATCCAACTCATGTGCATTATAAAGCTGATGAGTAGTTAGTAAGTGTGAGTGAGTGAGTTAGTGTTGTGTGCATGCGAAGAAGGAGTAAAAGAATAGTAGTAAATAGGTATTTACAAACAAAAAGAAGAGAAATTTGGAAGAAAAGAAAACGTGGAGAGAAGGGAAATGAAGATTCATAAAAAGACGAAAGAAACCTGGGAAAAGGGAAACGTGAAAGAACAGAAAGAAAAAAATTTAAAATTGCAAGCCCTCTTAAATCCTTTTTAATGTTATTTAAAGGGGTAGAAGTAGCGTGGGAGTTGGGCTAACTATAACACACACACAAACACACATGGGGACATTTTATCTTTGCCGTTGGATCTCATCCTGATCGAACGATATTCCTCGTTCAGGCAGCACGGATCGATCGTTAAAGCTTCAAACTATATAAGCATGCAAAAGGGTCATAGTCCAAGCATCATAACACAGTATGGCTCTAGTACCCTAACCCTAAAGCTTCATACTTCTTCCAAGCCCTACCTCTTCACGAGCATCATAACACAGTATGGCTCTGGTACCCTAACCCTAAAGCTTCATACTTCTTCCAAGCCCTACCTCTTCACGAGCATCATAACACAGTGTGGCAGTTTCTGCAGGATGATTTTTCTAGCAGGTAAATTGTTAATTAGTTTCTGCAGGTCTTTTCTCATTCTTGTAGGTCTTTTATCCTTAACCAAAGCATGTGCGCATTCTTGCATGTCTTCTATCATAAAAGGAACAATGGCAATGGGTGAATGTGATTATGCAGTGAAGGTGCTATCAAAGTACATCAATTCAGAATATTCCCAACTTGCTTTCAATCTTCCTCCATCCTCAGACTTCTGGGGTGTAATGGAGGAGGAGATTGATGACAAAGTTGCTTGTATGCCAACAAACCCTGAAAACAGCAAGGGGTGTGTGGAGTTTCTATCCATCTTCTTCACTCCCCAGGTGGTAGAAGAGGTGGAGTCCAAATTTGACTTCTTGTCACACTCTTTCTTGGGTATTGAGTATACCCTAAGAAAGGGATATGCACAATTTGCTAAAGGTGTACTTGCTGATGTCCACGAGACCCCTGCCCTTGTAAATTTTTTTGGGTCGATGTCCTTGGAGGCTGAGAGTGTCCTATGCGAGCCTGAGTTTATCTCAGCCACTCGTGATGCTAAAGGTGCTGCACCAACACAATTGCCACTACATGCTAGGCGTTGTCAGGCGTTTGTGCACGTATTTTTAACATCACCGTTCCAACATCACCGCAAGTCACCACAGTTTTCTGAAAGTCCAGCTAGGTGAGACTAAACTCTAGTGTCCTAGACCTGCTTCATGGCTCTTTCCCTATCCAGAATGTTCTCCAAGATGCTTGCTTCATCCGTTATAGAATAAGAAGAAGCTACACCTCAAGCCCAATGGGATTTACCTCAATTATCCCCTGACCAGATTTACAAACATAAATCTCTCTTCGGGATAAAAGCTTCTACTTTGTTTATAGACAAAACCGGTATTGTCAAGGTTACTGATTCTAATCTTGATGATCATTATATATATCTTCTAGATATTGTCCAGCAAGCCTTAACTGAGAAAATAAAAGCAAAATATAATTTTTTGCATCTAGGCTACATACATGTACAAATTACTCCTTTGTTTCGAAAAGGTTTACCTGTCTCCTAAATTAACCTATTTTTGTTGAAATTCCTCATCTATGGGTAGAGGATCTCTTTCATATTCAAGGAATAGTGAGTGCACAAGGAACTTGCAGCCTTTTTCTGAATAAAGTGTATATCATTAGTATCCAAATTAGCCAAAGGACATGTCCCATCCCCGCAGCAGCTTAGTTCACTTACAAACAACTTTAATTCACAAATGCCATGAGCTTTAACTTTATCTCTTGTGAACACTTATGCCCACCGTTACTCGCATGAAACGAACTTATGCTCAACTCGTCCATCTTGAGCGTATTTGCACACCAGATGAGGAAAAATAAATGAAAGAATAATTTTTATGTAAATTGTATATGCCCATTGATGACCCCTGTTGTTTTAGGACTTATTTTAGCAAAATTTTAGTGCGTTTTGACGCATTAGTTTGTAATCTAGATGCATTTGGGGTCATACTAGGAGCATGTGCATGATAATTAGCATTACATTTGTACGTATCATGGCTGCCTGTATGTGTCGACTTTGTGCTTGTTAAGGAATGATTAGCTGCTTGTTTTAATTCTTGATTGATGCTAGCAGTTATAGTGGTAACAGGAATGTCATAGTATTTGCGTCAGGTCTACCGATAGGTAGCGGGTCGTTCTAGTATCCAACTCATGTGCATTATAAATCTGATGAGAGTAGTTAGTTAGTGTGAGTGAGTAAGTTAGTGTTGTGTGCATGTGGAGGAGTAAAAGAATAGTAGTAAATAGGTATTTACAAACAAAAAGAAGAGAAATTTGGAAGAAAAGAAAACGTGGAGAGAAGGGAAATAAAGATTCATAAAAAGACGAAAGAAACCTGGGAAAAGGGAAACGTGAAAGAACAGAAAGAAAAAAAATAAAAATTACAGGCCCTCTTAAATCCTTTTTAATGTTATTTAAAGGGGTAGAAGTAGCGTGGGAGTTGGGCTAACTATAACACACACAAACACACATGGGGACATTTTATCTTTGCCATTGGATCTCATCCTGATCGAACGGTAATCCTCGTTCTCACGCACGGATCGATCGTTAAAGCTTCAAACTATATAAGCATGCAAAAGGGTCATAGTCCAAGCATCATAACACAGTATGGCTCTCGTACCCTAATCCTAAAGCTTCATACTTCTTCCAAGCCCTACCTCTTCACGAGCATCATAACATAGTGTGGCAGTTTCTGCAGGACGATTTTTCTAGCAGGTAAATTGTTAATTAGTTTCTGCAGGTCTTTTCACATTCTTGTAGGTCTTTTATCCTTAACCAAAGCATGTGCGCATTCTTGCAGGTCTTCTATCATAAAAGGAACAATGGCTGTGGGTGAATGTGATTATGCAGTGAAGGTGCTGTCAAAGTACATCAATTCAGAATATTGCTGCCGTGCTTTCAATCTTCCTCCATCCTCAGATTTCTGGGGTGTAATGGAGGAGGAGATTGATGACAAAGATGCCTGTATGCCAACAAACCCTGAAAACAGCAAGGGGTTTGTGGTGTTTCTATCCATCTTCTTCACTCCCCAGGTGAAAGAAGAGGTGGAGTCCAAATTTGACTTCTTGTCACACTCTTTCTTGGGTATTGAGTATACCCTAAGAAAGGGATATGCAGAATTTGCTAAAGGTGTACTTGCTGATGTCCACGAGACCCCTGCCCTTGTAAATATTTTTGGGTCGATCTCCTTGGAGGCTGAGAGTGTCCTATGCGAGCCTGAGTTTATCTCAGCCACTCGTGATGCTAAAGGTGCTGCACCCACACAATTGCCATTACATGCTAGACTCTAGTGGTAAGATTGATGGAGAACCCAGCAACAATGATGGGAAGGATGAAGATGACAATGAACAAGATCGATTTAGAGAGTTTGATGCTGAAGGAGGCGGAGATGGCGAGGATGAAGGAATTCTTGTTGGTGATCAATTCCCGGAGCTGGAGCAGAATGTAATTATCATACAAATGTCCCCTTTTAACACTCCCCCAAAAGGTGATTATTCCAAAACCTCTACTTTAAGGTTTCGCTCTCAAGAATTCATGAATTCTTGTACAACAGGAGATCTCTACAATGCAAAGAGGCTCTATGACCCTGGATACTCTAGCAAGGGGCATGCCTTTCTCTATCATGGCACTCGAACTTCCTCTCTCTCTGCATTCAAGTCTATTGGAATTGTGCCTACGCTTAGAAGAAATGAGTTCAGTGTAGGCCCATCGTTCTATGTGTCCAATTCATTGAGGCATGCATATGCGCATCCTCTGCACAAGCATGCATCACAGGGCGTAGACCCTGTGAGCGTGCTTGTGTTTGAGGTGGATGTGGCTGTGCTTCACGCAGATAAAAGCCCCGAAGGTGAAGCTACTTCTTTCAAAGTCAAATGGTTTCCATCCCACAAGCCAGTGGAGGAAAAGAAGTGGAGCGACTTTTGTCGTAAGAACCTTGATTTCAACAATCTCCCTCATGATTATGATGTGGTGATTGGACCTATTTGCATAAAAAGAGGTGATGAGCTTGAGAGGTTGTATGGGGAATTGCAGGGTAAGAGTCGTCTCATTCAGGTTGCCTTCTGTTCTGTACGTGCAAAGTCTTGGCTTCAGAAATGTTTCAAACTTGTCTACAAGGAAGTGAGAGCTAGTATCCCTTTGGCTGCAAATGTAAGGAAGTAGAATAAAATATACATCACACAGTTTTGTAGGACATATGATCAAGTAAATGCCACTTGTATAGTTCCACTTATACTTTGATGTTACTGAATCTTTACTTGTTAGTAGTTTTGCAGCACATATGAACCACTAATACTTTGATGTTCAAGTTAGGCTTCTTTTCAAAAAGCCACATGTACTCAAACTTTTTGCTCCTATAAACAAAAACTTCTATCTCTTAGTTCAATCTTTTTATTTGTAAGATGTATCTTGGCTTTAATATAATTTGTTAAATGTGTTTTTTTGTCCTTGCCCTGTGTTTGATTATAAGATGAGAATGTCTCGGCTTCAGTTTAATTTGTTAAATGTGGTGTTTTTTCCCTGCCCTGTGTTATTTTTACTTTGTTAGCCCACAAACGTTTTTGGGAAATCTGGGTGCACATGCATCCACCTGGCAGTAAAAAAAAGCACTGTCATTACAATTTCGAGCGCATGAAATTCTATTTTCTAATGTAATGTTCCCATTACTGAGCCTTGTATATATCACAACTTCTTATGTATATATTTGTCACATAAATAAAGATGGGTCTTTTTCTATCATTCTTGTGCAAGTGTGTTTAGAGGCGATAAACATTATCCACGAATAGCCGTGCTAATTCGGGAGTCTTAACCATGTTTTTTGTTGGAATAAATCGAGTCATCTTGGTAAGCCGATCAACCACCACACCCAAATGGCATCATGTCCAGATCCCTTCGGTGATACAGGTACTGGAGCATGCCATCGACAACCCCACTTTCGGCATCGACATAGGATGTTTATTTATGTGGATAGTGCAGCCATGATGCTTATGTGCTAATTTCACCATTGTTGGCATTGTGTCATTTTATGTGTATGCAATTGACGTAGTGGACAAAGAGAGTTTTTTGGATGAGATTCAATGTTCAGTGATAGCCATTTATATTCTGTTTTGCCAGACTATCAGCTTTTATGGACGAGTACACATTTGTTTTGTGTTCACAAGTCAGTTTTATAGGGGAGACTCTCAAAATTTTTCCAGATTCTTTGTTGTATAATCTCCCAAGTGTATATTGCACCTTCCTGTAGTTATTATCAATATAACCTTGCATATGTGCATACTTGTGTTGACACTCTATTTGGGATAGTGTTACGTTGTTTATGTGTTGTGTCTCTACTTTCGTCCTCTGTGCGTTGGTATCAGAGCTGGTTAGTGTGGTCGTGTATTAGTTTGGATCGGTGCTGTTAGCCATTTTTAGCCAAGGTTGGCATTGTCAGGCGTTTGTGCACGTATTTCCAACATCACCGCAAGTCACCACAGTTTTCTGAAATTCCAGCCAGGTGAGACTAAACTCTAGTGTCCTAGACGTGCTTCATGGCTCTTTCCCTATCCAGAATGTTCTCCAAGATGCTTACTTCATCCATTATAGAACAAGAAGAAGCTACACCTCAAGCCCAATGGGATTTACCTCAATTATCCCCTGACCAGATTTACAAACATAAATCTCTCTTCGGGATAAAAGCTTCTACTTCGTTTATAGACAAAACCGGTATTTTCAAGGTTACTGATTCTAATCTTGATGATCATTATATATATCTTCTAGATATTGTCCAGCAAGCCTTAACTGAGAAAATAAAAGCAAAATATAATTTTCTGCATCTAGGCTACATATATGTACAAATTACTCCTTTGTTTCGAAAAGGTTTACCTGTCTCCTAAATTAACCTATTTTTGTTGAAATTCCTCATCTATGGGTAGAGGATCTCTTTCATGTTCAAGGAATAGTGAGTGCACAAGGAACTTGCAGCCTTTTTCTGAATAAAGTGTACATCATTAGTATCCAAATTAGCCAAAGGACATGTCCCATCCCCGCAGCTTAGTTCACTTACAAACAACTTTAATTCACAAATGCCATGAGCTTTCACTTTATCTCTTGTGAACACTTATGCCCATCGTTACCCGCATGAAACGAACTTATGCTCAACTCGTCCATCTTGAGCGTATTTGCACACCAGATGGGAAGAATAAATGAAAGAATAATTTTTATGTAAATTGTATATACCCATTGATGACCCCTATTTTAGGACTTATTTTAGCAAAATTTTAGTGCGTTTTGACGCATTAGTTTGTAATCTAGATGCATTTGGGGTCATACTAGGAGCATGTGCATGATAATTAGCATTACATTTGTACATATCATGGCTGCCTGTATGTGTTGACTTTGTGCTTGTTAAGGAATGATTAGTTGCTTGTTTTAATTCTTGATTGATGCTAGCAGTTATAGTGATAACGGGAATGTCATAGTATTTGCGTCAGGTCTACCGATAGGTAGCGGGTACGTTCTAGTATCCAACTCATGTGCATTATAAAGCTGGTGAGTAGTTAGTTAGTGTGAGTGAGTGAGTTAGTGTTGTGTGCATGTGAAGGAGGAGTAAAAGAATAGTAGTAAATAGGTATTTACAAACAAAAAGAAGAGAAATTTGGAAGAAAAGAAAACGTGGAGAGAAGGGAAATGAAGATTCATAAAAAGACGAAAGAAACCTGGGAAAAGGGAAACGTGAAAGAACAGAAAGAAAAAAAATAAAAATTGCAGGCCCTCTTAAATCCTTTTTAATGTTATTTAAAGGGGTAGAAGTAGCGTGGGAGTTGGGCTAACTATAACACACACACACAAACACACATGGGGACATTTTATCTTTGCCATTGGATCTCATCATGATCGAACGGTAATCCTCGTTCTCACGCACGGATCGATCATTAAAGCTTCAAACTATATAAGCATGCAAAAGGTTCATCGTCCAAGCATCATAACACAGTATGGCTCTCGTACCCTAATCCTAAAGCTTCATACTTCTTCCAAGCCCTACCTCTCACGAGCATCATAACATAGTGTGGCAGTTTCTGCAGGACGATTTTTCTAGCAGGTAAATTGTTAATTAGTTTCTGCAGGTCTTTTCACATTCTTGTAGGTCTTTTATCCTTAACCAAAGCATGTGTGCATTCTTGCAGGTCTTCTATCATAAAAGGAACAATGGCAGTGGGTGAATGTGATTATGCAGTGAAGGTGCTGTCAAAGTACATCAATTCAGAATATTCCCGCCTTGCTTTCAATCTTCCTCCATCCTCAGATTTCTGGGGTGTAATGGAGGAGGAGATTGATGACAAAGATGCCTGTATGCCAACAAACCCTGAAAACAGCAAGGGGTGTGTGGTGTTTCTATCCATCTTCTTCACTCCCCAGGTGAAAGAAGAGGTGGAGTCCAAATTTGACTTCTTGTCACACTCTTTCTTGGGTATTGAGTATACCCTAAGAAAGGGATATGCAGAATTTGCTACAGGTGTACTTGCTGATGTCCACGAGACCCCTGCCCTTGTAAATTTTTTTGGGTCGATCTCCTTGGAGGCTGAGAGTGTCCTATGCGAGCCTGAGTTTATCTCAGCCACTCGTGATGCTAAAGGTGCTGCACCCACACAATTGCCATTACATGCTAGACTCTAGTGGTAAGAATGATGGAGAACCCAGCAACAGTGATGGGAAGGATGAAGATGACAATGAACAAGATCGATTTAGAGAGTTTGATGCTGAAGGAGGCGGAGATGGCGAGGATGAAGGAAATCTTATTGGTGATCAATTCCCAGAGCTGGAGCAGAATGTAATTATCATACAAATGTCCCCTTTTAACACTCCCCCAAAAGGTGATTATTCCAAAACCTCTACTTTAAGGTTTCGCTCTCAAGAATTCATGAATTCTTGTACAACAGGAGATCTCTACAATAATGCAAAGAGGCTCTATGACCCTGGATACTCTAGCAAGGGGCATGCCTTTCTCTATCATGGCACTCGAACTTCCTCTCTCTCTGCATTCAAGTCTATTGGAATTGTGCCTACGCTTAGAAGAAATGAGTTCAGTGTAGGCCCATCGTTCTATGTGTCCAATTCATTGAGGCATGCATATGAGCATCCTCTGCACAAGCATGCATCACAGGGCGTAGACCCTGTGAGCGTGCTTGTGTTTGAGGTGGATGTGGCTATGCTTCACGCAGATAAAAGCCCCGAAGGTGAAGCTGCTTCTTTCAAAGTCAAATGGTTTCCATCCCACAAGCCAGTGGAGGAAAAGAAGTGGAGCGACTTTTGTCGTAAGAACCTTGATTTCAACAATCTCCCTCATGATTATGGTGTGGTGATTGGACCTATTTGCATAAAAAGAGGTGATGAGCTTGAGAGGTTGTATGGGGAATTGCAGGGTAAGAGTCGTCTCATTCAGGTTGCCTTCTGTTCTGTACGTGCAAAGTCTTGGCTTCAGAAATGTTTCAAACTTTTCTACAAGGAAGTGAGAGCTAGTATCCCTTTGGCTGCAAATGTAAGGAAGTAGAATAAAATATACATCACACAGTTTTGTAGGACATATGATCAAGTAAATGCCACTTGTATAGTTCCACTTATACTTTGATGTTACTGAATCTTTACTTGTTAGTAGTTTTGCAGCACATATGAACCACTAATACTTTGATGTTCAAGTTAGGCTTCTTTTCAAAAAGCCACATGTACTCAAACTTTTTGCTCCTATAAACAAAAACTTCTATCTCTTAGTTCAATCTTTTTATTTGTAAGATGTATCTTGGCTTTAATATAATTTGTTAAATGTGTTTTTTTGTCCTTGCCCTGTGTTTGATTATAAGATGAGAATGTCTCGGCTTCAGTTTAATTTGTTAAATGTGGTGTTTTTTCCTTGCCCTGTGTTATTTTTACTTTGTTAGCCCACAAACGTTTTTGGGAAATCTGGGTGCACATGCATCCACCTGGCAGTAAAAAAAAGCACTGTCATTACAATTTCGAGCGCATGAAATTCTATTTTCTGATGTAATGTTCCCATTACTGAGCCTTGTATATATCACAACTTCTTATGTATATATTTGTCACATAAATAAAGATGGGTCTTTTTCTATCATTCTTGTGCAAGTGTGTTTAGAGGCGATAAACATTATCCACGAATAGCCGTGCTGATTCGGGAGTCTTAACCATGTTTTTTGTTGGAATAAATCGAGTCATCTTGGTAAGCCGATCAACCACCACACCCAAATGGCATCATGTCCAGATCCCTTCGGTGATACAGGTACTGGAGCATGCCATCGACAACCCCACTTTCGGCATCGACATAGGATGTTTATTTATGTGGATAGTGCAGCCATGATGCTTATGTGCTGATTTCACCATTGTTGGCATTGTGTCATTTTATGTGTATGCAATTGACACAGTGGACAAAGAGAGTTTTCTGGATGAGATTCAATGTTCAGTGAATTCTATTTTGCCAGACTATCAGCTTTTATTGATTAGTACACATCTCTTTTGTGTTCACAAGTCAGTTTTATAGGGGAGACTCTCGAAATTTTTCCAGATTCTTTGTTGTATAATCTCCCAAGTGTATATTGCACCTTCCTATAGTTATTATCAATATAACCTTGCATATGTGCGTACTTGTGTTGACACTCTATTTGGGATAGTATTACGTTGTTTATGTGTTGTGTCTCTATTTCCGTCCTCTGTGCGTTGGTATCAGAGCTGGTTAGTGTGGTCGTGTATTAGTTTGGATCAGTGCTGTTAGCCATTTTTAGCCAAGGTTGGCGTTGTCAGGCGTTTGTGCACGTATTTCCAACATCACCGCAAGTCACCACAGTTTTCTGAAAGTCCAACCAGGTGAGACTAAACTCTAGTGTCCTAGACCTGCTTCATGGCTCTTTCCCTATCCAGAATGTTCTCCAAGATGCTTGCTTCATCCGTTATAGAACAAGAAGAAGCTACACCTCAAGCCCAATGGGATTTACCTCAATTATCCCCTGACCAGATTTACAAACATAAATCTCTCTTCGGGATAAAAGCTTCTACTTTGTTTATAGACAAAATCGGTATTGTCAAGGTTACTGACTCTAATCTTGATGATCATTATATATATCTTCTAGATATTGTCCAGCAAGCCTTAACTGAGAAAATAAAAGCAAAATATAATTTTCTGCATCTAGGCTACATACATGTACAAATTACTCCTTTGTTTTGAAAAGGTTTACCTGTCTCCTAAATTAACCTATTTTTGTTGAAGTTCCTCATCTATGGGTAGAGGATCTCTTTCATATTCACAAGGAATAGTGAGTGCACAAGGAACTTGTAGCCTTTTTCTGAATAAAGTGTACATCATTAGTATCCAAATTAGCCAAAGGACATGTCCCATCCCCGCAGCTTAGTTCACTTACAAACAACTTTAATTCACAAATGCCATGAGCTTTAACTTTATCTCTTGTGAACACTTATGCCCACCGTTACCCGCATGAAACGAACTTATGCTCAACTCGTCCATCTTGAGCGTATTTGCACACCAGATGAGGAAAAATAAATGAAAGAATAATTTTTATGTAAATTGTATATACCCATTGATGACCCCTGTTTTAGGACTTATTTTAGCAAAATTTTAGTGCGTTTTGACGCATTAGTTTGTAATCTAGGTGCATTTGGGGTCATACTAGGAGCATGTGCATGATAATTAGCATTACATTTGTACGTATCATGGCTGCCTGTATGTGTCGACTTTGTGCTTGTTAAGGAATGATTAGCTGCTTGTTTTAATTCTTGATTGATGCTAGCAGTTATAGTGATAACGGGAATGTCATAGTATTTGCGTCAGGTCTACCGATAGGTAGCGGGTCGTTCTAGTATCCAACTCATGTGCATTATAAAGCTGATGAGAGTAGTTAGTTAGTGTGAGTTAGTGAGTTAGTGTTGTGTGCATGTGAAGAAGGAGTAAAAGAATAGTAGTAAATAGGTATTTACAAATAAAAAGAAGAGAAATTTGGAAGAAAAGAAAACGTGGAGAGAAGGGAAATGAAGATTCATAAAAAGACGAAAGAAACCTGGGAAAAGGGAAACGTGAAAGAACAGAAAGAAAAAATTAAAAATTGCAGGCCCTCTTAAATCCTTTTTAATGTTATTTAAAGGGGTAGAAGTAGCATGGGAGTTGGGCTAACTATAACACACACAAAAACACACATGGGGACATTTTATCTTTGCCGTTGGATCTCATCCTGATCGAACGGTAATCCTTGTTCACGCACGGATCAATCGTTAAAGCTTCAAGCTATATAGGCATGCAAAAGGGTCATAGTCCAAGCATCATAACATAGTATGGCTCTCGTAACCTAACCCTAAAGCTTCATACTTCTTCCAAGCCCTACCTCTCACGAGCATCATAACACAGTGTGGCAGTTTTTGCAGGACAATTTTTCTAGCAGGTAAATTGTTAATTAGTTTCTGTAGGTCTTTTCACATTCTTGTAGGTCTTTTATCCTTAACCAAAGCATGTGCACATTCTTGCAGGTCTTCTATCATAAAAGGAACAATGGCTGTGGGTGAATGTGATTATGCAGTGAAGGTGCTGTCAAAGTACATCAATTTAGAATATTGCTGCCGTGCTTTCAATCTTCCTCCATCCTCAGATTTCTGGGGTGTAATGGAGGAGGAGATTGATGACAAAGATGCCTGTATGCCAACAAACCCTGAAAACAGCAAGGGGTGTGTGGTGTTTCTATCCATCTTCTTCACTCCCCAGGTGAAAGAAGAGGTGGAGTCCAAATTTGACTTCTTGTCACACTCTTTCTTGGGTATTGAGTATACCCTAAGAAAGGGATATGCAGAATTTGCTAAAGGTGTACTTGCTGATGTCCACGAGACCCCTGCCCTTGTAAATTTTTTTGGGTCGATCTCCTTGGAGGCTGAGAGTGTCCTATGCGAGCCTGAGTTTATCTCAGCCACTCGTGATGCTAAAGGTGCTGCACCCACACAATTGCCATTACATGCTAGACTCTAGTGGTAAGAATGATGGAGAACCCAGCAACAGTGAAGGGAAGGATGAAGATGACAATGAACAAGATCGATTTAGAGAGTTTGATGCTGAAGGAGGCGGAGATGGCGAGGATGAAGGAATTCTTGTTGGTGATCAATTCCCGGAGCTGGAGCAGAATGCAATTATCATACAAATGTCCCCTTTTAACACTCCCCCAAAAGGTGATTATTCCAAAACCTCTACTTTAAGGTTTCGCTCTCAAGAATTCATGAATTCTTGTACAACAGGAGATCTCTACAATGCAAAGAGGCTCTATGACCCTGGATACTCTAGCAAGGGGCATGCCTTTCTCTATCATGGCACTCGAACTTCCTCTCTCTCTGCATTCAAGTCTATTGGAATTGTGCCTACGCTTAGAAGAAATGAGTTCAGTGTAGGCCCATCGTTCTATGTGTCCAATTCATTGAGGCATGCATATGAGCATCCTCTGCACAAGCATGCATCACAGGGCATAGACCCTGTGAGCGTGCTTGTGTTTGAGGTGGACGTGGCTGTGCTTCACGGAGATAAAAGCCCCGAAGGTGAAGCTGGTTCTTTCAAAGTCAAATGGTTTCCATGCCACAAGCAAGTGGAGGAAAAGAAGTGGAGCGACTTTTGTCGTAAGAACCTTGATTTCAAGAATCTCCCTCATGATTATGATGTGGTGATTGGACCTATTTGCATAAAAAGAGGTGATGAGCTTGAGAGGTTGTATGGGGAATTGCAAGGTAAGAGTCGTCTCATTCAGGTTGTGAGATCCCTGTTCCCCACCGATCAACGGATTCGGGGTACTAGCAGCGGAAGTAGCACATCATGCGTGGGTAGGGGTCTCACACTCGGGGCCTCGCCCACGGATATCCGGACAAGAGACTAATCCGTCGGTTTGTCCAAAACCGAAACTGGAAAAACTTCCTTTACTCGGAAAGCATGGGCGATTCCACCAGGATAACTCTTTACTCTAACGTAGTCAAGATTATTACGGATCAACTGATCTGACTGCACCTTTAACGGTACTTGGTCAATTCAAGGTAGAAACTTGCACTTGGATCATTGGGATCAACGCTTTTTTTCCCATCAAGAGGCACAGCCGTTGATTCCTATCCATAGAACAATTTCTATCCGGGATTTACTTTATCTATCGTAAAAAGAAAGTTGAGTCTCGATTTATGGATCCATCAGTCCAGCCTAACCCCATCCGATCCCATGGGTTAGCCAACCGCCCAACCACTGTAGTGATGGGATCCAATTTGGAATTTGGTTAGGTTTTGTCCCGGGTACCAAGGAAAAGAGTTCCAAGGCCCCCTAGCCGGAATTTCATGCAAACATAAAACTAGCCACACCACTTACACACCCAATATGAAAATTGCCTTTTTCTTAGCATCAGCTAACTTTAAACAATTCTTTAATGAAACCATAGTACCACTGATCACAATCTCCCAATTTATCCAGTTGATTCATAATTTCCCATCATTCCTTCATCAGAGTATCTATGGCATCATTGGCAACTAGAACGCTCACCACCTGTCCACATAGAGGCCGTTTCCATAGTTCCTAGCCCATAATACTCGGCAATATAATCACTTATCAAGATGGACTCTCGTTGAAGATCAGCAAGATCAACCAACAGATCCATATAAAAGAGCCATGGACTCATCCGTTGAGGACCAGCAAGGTCAGTCAACCAGATCCATGCCCGGTTTCACAAAACAACTCTTACTCCTTGTTCCAAAATCTTCCTCGACGCACGCGTGGGTATCCTAGGCGACCCAGAGCCCGAGCACCGTATGGTCAGCACCCTCTAGGATCCTTCGCAGGTGACCTAGCGCTTCACTCATAGGCCGCTTCCTTGGTCCCTCATCCACCGTACCGGAAGCTCACCATTTTAATCGAACCGAGGCTGGTCAAGACCTCGGTCGACCTTGCTACGCGAGACGTCCTCCATTGACTCTCCGTCAGCAGTTGCAACTTTATCAGTTAGGTCTCCATGACCTTAATCACAAGACGGTCAAAATGCTTCCCCAGCATTCTTGACATAAAACAGCCATTTACAAACAGCATTTACAAACAGTTTACAAATACCGTTTCTATATTAACTCTCATTTTTCCACATTATCCCTCATTAATCCACATTACTTATTCCACATTCCATGTATATGTGTACTCATCCAATCACCTCCTTTTCCATCTCTTCACTTCAGATTCCTTCACATCACATATCATATATTCACATCCATATCCACATCCACATCCACATTCACATCCATACATCCACATCTACATGCTTATCTCCATTTTCACATCCTCATTTATACATCCACATCCCATATCCACATTCATACATACACATCCATATATCCACATCTACATCCACATACATACATACATCCACATCCACATTCCACATTCACATCTATACATCCACATCTACATTCACATTCACATACATCCACATCCACATTCCCATACATCCACATCTATACATCCACATTCCACATTCACATCTACATTCACATTCACATACATGCATCCACATCTACATGCTTACCTCCATTTTCACATCCTCATTTATACATCCACATCCCATATCCACATCCATACATCCACATCTACATCCACATACATACATACATCCACATCCACATTCCACATTCACATCTATACATCCACATCTACATTCACATTCACATACATCCACATCCACATTCCCATACATCCACATCTATACATCCACATTCCACATTCACATCTACATCCACATTTACATCTATGCATATACATCTTCATGCATATATCCATTTTCATGTTCATACATCCACACTCCCATCTCCATATCCACACATCCACATACATACATCCATTTTCACATTCCCATTTATATAACCCCATATACTTTCACATCTAATCTTTTACATCACATCCATTCTCGCCCTATCACAACCCATATATATCTTATCCTATCACATACACTTCTTACCTCATCCCCCCATACACATTTTAATTCATCTTATCACATCCTAACTTATTTCATAAGCATCTTATCACCTCTTATCACACCTCTTATCACATCCTATCACTTTCCATACGCATCTTATCAATTCTTATCACATCTCATACACCTCTTATCACATTTCATATCTTTTTTTTTTTTTAAAGAGAATTCTTTTATTTGATATAAGATTTCTCTACACATTTATTTATACATAAATTCCATTTAAGGAGACTAACACTTTCGAAATTAAAATCAATCTTTTATGCATCTTCTTATGCATGATTTCAATTTGGTAGGGAATTATACTTTTAGAATAAAAGAATTTCTCTTATGCATCTAAGTTAAGCATAAAATCCATTTATGAGGAAAATCATACTTTTAGTATAAAAAGAATATCTTTTATGCATACCTATATGCATGAAATCCAATATGATAAAAGTAACACTTTTGATATAAAAATTTTTCCTTTATGCATACTTCTATGCATGAAAATTAAAAATGATAAAAGTAACACTTTTGATATAAAAATTTTCTTTTATGCATACTTTTATGTATGAAATAAAAATGATAAAAGTAACACTTTTGATATAAAAATTTATCCATTATGCATACTTCTATGCATGAAAATAAAAATGGTAAAAATAACACTTTTGATATAAAAATTTATCCTTTATGCATACTTCTATGCATGAAAGTAAAAATGATAAAAGTAACACTTTTGATATAAAAATTTATCCATTATGCATACTTCTATGCATGAAAATAAAAATGGTAAAAATAACACTTTTGATATAAAAATTTATCCTTTATGCATAATATTAAAATTCAATTTCTCCATGATTATAATGAAATTCTTTCAATTAATCTAGGATGATGATTCCTAGAATATGGTAGGAAGTCCTCTTTTTATGCTTTGAATGAAAATTTTTTATGCATAATTTTTATAAAAATTTTGCCATAGCTCCGCTGCTATGACTGATAAATCTCAATTTTTCTAAGGGATAAAGCTTATCATTAAGGAAATAATTAAAATGATTCTCTAATTGGATCCTTAATCCATAATGGATTGAATCATCAATATACATAAACTAAAAGCATAAGAAAAAGCCATTAATTTGGCCTCAAGCATAGCTTTATCTTGGGTTAAGAAAAAGCTTTATGAAAAGCTTGATTTGGATTGAGAATGGGTCATGAGTATGACCATTTCTTGAGTGAGAGAGAGAATTTACATAAGAATCATTAGAATTTAAACATAAATGAAAATTAACTTCAATAGCATTTATTAAATTATGTAACTCTTCACTACTATTCAAACTTCAATAGCATTTAAAAAAAACCATACCAATTAAACTTCTCAAGCTTGAGAGGGGTTGAGAAGAGAGAAACATTGAGAAATTATAGAAAGATGAATATTCATTAATTACCTTACAACTTGCTTGATTCTTTGTTCACGGTAGAGGCCCCCAACCAATCAATTGGTTAAGTATGTTGATGGAGCCACTAATGGGGATTGAAGAAAGAGGGAAGCTCCAAAAACTAGTGAATTATTAAATGAATTCACAGTTCTTGGCTTAGGTGGAGTAGAGTAACGATGCATAAACACTATATATTTTTCAACAAGGGTGAGGCTTCTATTTATAGAAAAAATTGAGCTCCTAACCAAACAAACTGATTCTAGAATTTTCTAAATCAGTTTGGTCAATATTTGACCATTTTTAGGTCAGTTAAGCTAACTTTTTGGAACTAGACTTGAATGAGGAGAGAGGAGAGATGAAATATCTCAATTTTTATGAGTTTAAAACTCATTCAAGCATGTGAAATATGCACCTCCTTTAAAGAACTCCCCTTCCTTACATATGTCATATTTTTAATATTGCTCATAGTTTTTTACTAATAAACCTTGTACATTTTCAACTCTTCATCTTATGTGAAATATGCACCTCCTTTAAAGAACTCCCCTTCCTTACATATGTCATACTTTTAATATTGCTCATAATTTTTTACTAATAAACCTTGTACATTTTCAACTCTTCATCTTATGTGAAATATGCACCTCCTTTAAAGAACTCCTCTTCCTTACATATGTCATACTTTTAATATTGCTCATAGTTTTTTTACTAATAAACCTTGTACATTTTCAACTCTTCACCTCATGTGAGCATTTACTCATTTTTGGGTATTTTCTTTTTACAAGTTGGATTTATCTCCTCCCTACACATGGATTGATGCTATTGGTCCATAGGAACCTTAATTGGACCATAGTCTAAAGATTTCTGAAAATCTAGACCCTTAGGCTAAGGTTCTTTATAGCTATTTTCAATTGATTCCAATTGCACATTGGAAAATTCTTTTTGAATTTCTGTTTCAGGGGAACTCATCTGAATTAGAAGAGATATTTTTCTATCCAAAAATATTCAAAATCTGAATATTCTCTCTCTAGAATATTTTTCTCTCTCTAGGCTAAAACAGATAGAAACAAGGTCTTTATATTTCTGAAGAGGGATTGATTACAGGGAAAGATACTAGACATCAAAAAGGGGGTGGGGGAGGAATCTTACACAGGTTGCCTTCTGTTCTGTACGTGCAAAGTCTTGGCTTCAGAAATGTTTCAAACTTGTCTACAAGAGGAAGTGAGAGCTAGTATCCCTTTGGCTGCAAATGTAAGGAAGTAGAATAAAATATACATCACACAGTTTTGTAGGACATATGATCAAGTAAATGCCACTTGTATAGTTCCACTTATACTTTGATGTTACTGAATCTTTACTTGTTAGTAGTTTTGCAGCACATATGAACCACTAATACTTTGATGTTCAAGTTAGGCTTCTTTTCAGAAAGCCACATGTACTCAAACTTTTTGCTCCTATAAACAAAAACTTCTATCTCTTAGTTCAATCTTTTTATTTGTAAGATGTATCTTGGCTTTAATATAATTTGTTAAATGTGTTTTTTGTCCTTGCCCTGTGTTTGATTATAAGATGAGAATGTCTCGGCTTCAGTTTAATTTGTTAAATGTGGTGTTTTTTCCCTGCCCTGTGTTATTTTTACTTTGTTAGCCCACAAACAATTTTGGGAAATCTGGGTGCACATGCATCCACCTGGCAGTAAAAAAAAGCACTGTCATTACAATTTCGAGTGCATGAAATTCTATTTTCTGATGTAATGTTTCCATTACTGAGCCTTGTATATATCACAACTTTTTATGTATATATTTGTCACATAAATAAAGATGGGTCTTTTTCTATCATTCTTGTGCAAGTGTGTTTAGAGGCGATAAACATTATCCACGAATAGCCGTGCTGATTCGGGAGTCTTTACCATGTTTTTTGTTGGAATAAATCGACACATCTTGGTAAGCCGATCAACCACCACCCAAATGGCATCATGTCCAGATCCCTTCGGTGATACAGGTACTGGAGCATGCCATCTCTTTTATTGATTAGTACACATCTCTTTTGTGTTCACAAGTCAGTTTTATAGGGGAGACTCTCGAAATTTTTCCAGATTCTTTGTTGTATAATCTCCCAAGTGTATATTGCACCTTCCTGTAGTTATTATCAATATAACCTTGCATATGTACATACTTGTGTTGACACTCTATTTGGGATAGTGTTACGTTGTTTATGTGTTGTGCGTCTATTTCCGTCCTCTGTGCGTTGGTATTAGAGCTGGTTAGTGTGGTCGTGTATTAGTTTGGATCAGTGCTGTTAGCCATTTTTAGCCAAGGTTGGTGTGTCAGGCGTTTGTGCACGTATTTTTAACATCACCGTTCCAACATCACCGCAAGTCAACCACAGTTTTCTGAAAGTCCAGCTAGGTGAGACTAAACTCTAGTGTCCTAGACCTGCTTCATGGCTCTTTCCCTATCCAGAATGTTCTCCAAGATGCTTGCTTCATCCGTTATAGAACAAGAAGAAGCTACACCTCAAGCCCAATGGGATTTACCTCAATTATCCCCTGACCAGATTTACAAACATAAATCTCTCTTCGGGATAAAAGCTTCTACTTTGTTTATAGACAAAACCGGTATTGTCAAGGTTACTGATTCTAATCTTGATGATCATTATATATATCTTCTAGATATTGTCCAGCAAGCCTTAACTGAGAAAATAAAAGCAAAATATAATTTTCTGCATCTAGGCTACATACATGTACAAATTACTCCTTTGTTTCGAAAAGGTTTACCTGTCTCCTAAATTAACCTATTTTTGTTGAAATTCCTCATCTATGGGTAGAGGATCTCTTTCATATTCAAGGAATAGTGAGTGCACAAGGAACTTGCAGCCTTTTTCTGAATAAAGTGTATATCATTAGTATCCAAATTAGCCAAAGGACATGTCCCATCCCCGCAGCAGCTTAGTTCACTTACAAACAACTTTAATTCACAAATGCCATGAGCTTTAACTTTATCTCTTGTGAACACTTATGCCCACCGTTACTCGCATGAAACGAACTTATGCTCAACTCGTCCATCTTGAGCGTATTTGCACACCAGATGAGGAAAAATAAATGAAAGAATATTTTTTATGTAAATTGTATATGCCCATTGATGACCCCTGTTTTAGGACTTATTTTAGCAAAATTTTAGTGCGTTTTGACGCATTAGTTTGTAATCTAGATGCATTTGGGGTCATACTAGGAGCATGTGCATGATAATTAGCATTACATTTGTACGTATCATGGCTGCCTGTATGTGTCGACTTTGTGCTTGTTAAGGAATGATTAGCTGCTTGTTTTAATTCTTGATTGATGCTAGCAGTTATAGTGGTAACGGGAATGTCATAGTATTTGCGTCAGGTCTACCGATAGGTAGCGGGTCGTTCTAGTATCCAACTCATGTGCATTATAAATCTGATGAGAGTAGTTAGTTAGTGTGAGTGAGTGAGTTAGTGTTGTGTGCATGTGAAGGAGTAAAAGAATAGTAGTAAATAGGTATTTACAAACAAAAGAAGAGAAATTTGGAAGAAAAGAAAACGTGGAGAGAAGGGAAATAAAGATTCATAAAAAGACGAAAGAAACCTGGGAAAAGGGAAACGTGAAAGAACAGAAAGAAAAAAAATAAAAATTACAGGCCCTCTTAAATCCTTTTTAATGTTATTTAAAGGGGTAGAAGTAGCGTGGGAGTTGGGCTAACTATAACACACACAAAAACACACATGGGGACATTTTATCTTTGCCGTTGGATCTCATCCTGATCGAACGGTAATCCTCCTTCAGGTGCACGGATCGATCGTTAAAGCTTCAAACTATATAAGCATGCAAAAGGGTCATAGTCCAAGCATCATAACACAGTATGGCTCTCGTACCCTAATCCTAAAGCTTCATACTTCTTCCAAGCCCTACCTCTTCACGAGCATCATAACATAGTGTGGCAGTTTCTGCAGGACGATTTTTCTAGCAGGTAAATTGTTAATTAGTTTCTGCAGGTCTTTTCACATTCTTGTAGGTCTTTTATCCTTAACCAAAGCATGTGCGCATTCTTGCAGGTCTTCTATCATAAAAGGAACAATGGCTGTGGGTGAATGTGATTATGCAGTGAAGGTGCTGTCAAAGTACATCAATTTAGAATATTGCTGCCGTGCTTTCAATCTTCCTCCATCCTCAGATTTCTGGGGTGTAATGGAGGAGGAGATTGATGACAAAGATGCCTGTATGCCAACAAACCCTGAAAACAGCAAGGGGTTTGTGGTGTTTCTATCCATCTTCTTCACTCCCCAGGTGAAAGAAGAGGTGGAGTCCAAATTTGACTTCTTGTCACACTCTTTCTTGGGTATTGAGTATACCCTAAGAAAGGGATATGCAGAATTTGCTAAAGGTGTACTTGCTGATGTCCACGAGACCCCTGCCCTTGTAAATATTTTTGGGTCGATCTCCTTGGAGGCTGAGAGTGTCCTATGCGAGCTTGAGTTTATCTCAGCCACTCGTGATGCTAAAGGTGCTGCACCCACACAATTGCCATTACATGCTAGACTCTAGTGGTAAGATTGATGGAGAACCCAGCAACAATGATGGGAAGGATGAAGATGACAATGAACAAGATCGATTTAGAGAGTTTGATGCTGAAGGAGGCGGAGATGGCGAGGATGAAGGAATTCTTGTTGGTGATCAATTCCCGGAGCTGGAGCAGAATGTAATTATCATACAAATGTCCCCTTTTAACACTCCCCCAAAAGGTGATTATTCCAAAACCTCTACTTTAAGGTTTCGCTCTCAAGAATTCATGAATTCTTGTACAACAGGAGATCTCTACAATGCAAAGAGGCTCTATGACCCTGGATACTCTAGCAAGGGGTATGCCTTTCTCTATCATGGCACTCGAACTTCCTCTCTCTCTGCATTCAAGTCTATTGGAATTGTGCCTACGCTTAGAAGAAATGAGTTCAGTGTAGGCCCATCGTTCTATGTGTCCAATTCATTGAGGCATGCATATGCGCATCCTCTGCACAAGCATGCATCACAGGGCGTAGACCCTGTGAGCGTGCTTGTGTTTGAGGTGGATGTGGCTGTGCTTCACGCAGATAAAAGCCCCAAAGGTGACGCTGCTTCTTTCAAAGTCAAATGGTTTCCATCCCACAAGCCAGTGGAGGAAAAGAAGTGGAGCGACTTTTGTCGTAAGAACCTTGATTTCAACAATCTCCCTCATGATTATGATGTGTTGATTGGACCTATTTGCATAAAAAGAGGTGATGAGCTTGAGAGGTTGTATGGGGAATTGCAGGGTAAGAGTCGTCTCATTCAGGTTGCCTTCTGTTCTGTACGTGCAAAGTCTTGGCTTCAGAAATGTTTCAAACTTGTCTACAAGGAAGTGAGAGCTAGTATCCCTTTGGCTGCAAATGTAAGGAAGTAGAATAAAATATACATCACACAGTTTTGTAGGACATATGATCAAGTAAATGCCACTTGTATAGTTCCACTTATACTTTGATGTTACTGAATCTTTACTTGTTAGTAGTTTTGCAGCACATATAAACCACTAATACTTTGATGTTCAAGTTAGGCTTCTTTTCAAAAAGCCACATGTACTCAAACTTTTTGCTCCTATAAACAAAAACTTCTATCTCTTAGTTCAATCTTTTTATTTGTAAGATGTATCTTGGTTTTAATATAATTTGTTAAATGTGTTTTTTTGTCCTTGCCCTGTGTTTGATTATAAGATGAGAATGTCTCGGCTTCAGTTTAATTTGTTAAATGTGGTGTTTTTTCCCTGCCCTGTGTTATTTTTACTTTGTTAGCCCACAAACGTTTTTGGGAAATCTGGGTGCACATGCATCCACCTGGCAGTAAAAAAAAGCACTGTCATTACAATTTCGAGCGCATGAAATTCTATTTTCTGATGTAGTGTTCCCATTACTGAGCCTTGTATATATCACAACTTCTTATGTATATATTTGTCACATAAATAAAGATGGGTCTTTTTCTATCATTCTTGTGCAAGTGTGTTTAGAGGCGATAAACATTATCCACTAATAGCCGTGCTAATTTGGGAGTCTTAACCATGTTTTTTGTTGGAATAAATCGAGTCATCTTGGTAAGCCGATCAACCACCACACCCAAATGGCATCATGTCCAGATCCCTTCGGTGATACAGGTACTGGAGCATGCCATCGACAACCCCACTTTCGGCATCGACATAGGATGTTTATTTATGTGGATAGTGCAGCCATGATGCTTATGTGCTAATTTCACCATTGTTGGCATTGTGTCATTTTATGTGTATGCAATTGACACAGTGGACAAAGAGAGTTTTTTGGATAAGATTTAATGTTCAGTGATAGCCATTTATATTCTGTTTTGCCAGACTATCAGCTTTTATGGATGAGTACACATCTGTTTTGTGTTCACAAGTCAGTTCTATAGGGGAGACTCTCGAAATTTTTCCAGATTCTTTGTTGTATAATCTCCCAAGTGTATATTGCACCTTCCTGTAGTTATTATCAATATAACCTTGCATATGTGCATACTTGTGTTGACACTCTATTTGGGATAGTGTTACGTTGTTTATGTGTTGTGTCTCTACTTCCGTCCTCTGTGCGTTGGTATCAGAGCTGGTTAGTGTGGTCGTGTATTAGTTTGGATCGGTGCTGTTAGCCATTTTTAGCCAAGGTTGGCATTGTCAGGCGTTTGTGCACGTATTTCCAACATCACCGCAAGTCACCACAGTTTTCTGAAATTCCAGCTAGGTGAGACTAAACTCTAGTGTCCTAGACGTGCTTCATGGCTCTTTCCCTATCCAGAATGTTCTCCAAGATGCTTGCTTCATCCGTTATAGAACAAGAAGAAGCTACACCTCAAGCCCAATGGGATTTACCTCAATTATCCCCTGACCAGATTTACAAACATAAATCTCTCTTCGGGATAAAAGCTTCTACTTTGTTTATAGACAAAACCGGTATTGTCAAGGTTACTGACTCTAATCTTGATGATCATTATATATATCTTCTAGACATTGTCCAGCAAGCCTTAACTGAGAAAATAAAAGCAAAATATAATTTTCTGCATCTAGGCTACATACATGTATAAATTACTCCTTTGTTTCGAAAAGGTTTACCTGTCTCCTAAATTAACCTATTTTTGTTGAAATTCCTCATCTATGGGTAGAGGATCTCTTTCATATTCAAGGAATAGTGAGTGCACAAGGAACTTGTAGCCTTTTTCTGAATAAAGTGTACATCATTAGTATCCAAATTAGCCAAAGGACATGTCCCATCCCCGCAGCTTAGTTCACTTACAAACAACTTTAATTCACAAATGCCATGAGCTTTAACTTTATCTCTTGTGAACACTTATGCCCACCGTTACCCGCATGAAACGAACTTATGCTCAACTCGTCCATCTTGAGCGTATTTACACACCAGATGAGGAAAAATAAATGAAAGAATAATTTTTATGTAAATTGTATATACCCATTGATGACCCTTGTTTTAGGACTTATTTTAGCAAAATTTTAGTGCGTTTTGACGCATTAGTTTGTAATCTAGGTGCATTTGGGGTCATACTAGGAGCATGTGCATGATAATTAGCATTACATTTGTACGTATCATGGCTACCTGTATGTGTCGACTTTGTGCTTGTTGTTAAGGAATGATTAGCTGCTTGTTTTAATTCTTGATTGATGCTAGCAGTTATAGTGATAACGAAAATGTCATAGTATTTGCGTCAGGTCTACCGATAGATAGCGGGTCGTTCTAGTATCCAACTCATGTGCATTATAAAGCTGATGAGAGTAGTTAGTTAGTGTGAGTGAGTGAGTTAGTGTTGTGTGCATGTGAAGAAGGAGTAAAAGAATAGTAGTAAATATGTATTTACAAACAAGAAGAAGAGAAATTTGGAAGAAAAGAAAACGTGGAGAGAAGGGAAATGAAGATTCATAAAAAGACGAAAGAAACCTGGGAAAAGGGAAACGTGAAAGAACAGAAAGAAAAAAATTAAAAATTGCAGGCCCTCTTAAATCCTTTTTAATGTTATTTATGTTGAAAATCATGGATCTAGGACTAGGCTAGCCTATGGAGGCTCAAACATAATGCTAAACATGATTATAAACAAATGACAAAAGCAATACAAAGCAACACAAGATGCACTTACTTGACCAAGAGATTGTGTACTTGAGAATGAGTTGTTGTGTTACATTACATTGAAATGACTCTTTATATAGGTCCAAGTACTATAGGGGCTTTGCCTTTGCATGTGGGATAACTCCTAGCCTTCACCACATTCATCCACATCCCTTTGACCTTGTCTATGATATGACATAGATCACTTTTTCTAACACCCTTCCTTGATCATGGCATATCATAATGCCCTTCCTTGATTCTAACATTACATGAAAGAAAAAGCTTAACTCATAAGGAGTATAGCTCTACAGTACATAAAAGAAATTAGCATCGCTCATAGGGAGCATAGCTTCTACATTGCGAGAAGAAAATGACATGACATGAAAAACATTCCTCTCCCATACCCCATCATCATCATAGCATCATCATCATCATATCCATGGGCATCATCATCATCATTTGTCGGTCATGGAGACCCAACTCCCCATCAATCCCCCCTTGAGGGCTACATGGCCTACTGAGAGATATTGTGAGCATCATAATAATAACACATAACCTACATCATCGGTGGTTAGAGGTGTCCATACATAAACATTTGGGTAAGAGAGGGCATAATTCATTCGTCATTATGACATGTGAGCCATGACATAATAATCAACATAGACAGCATCTTGTTCATCTTCATTGACATCTTCGTCTTTGTCTTCATCCATTTTTGCATCTCTGTCTGCATCTTCATCTGCATCGTCCTGACATTGCACATAGATTGGTCGTGCGTGCATTCCCATCCTTGAGGCATCTTCATAATGCATAGAATATTCCAAAAAGAGGTAAAAGAACATCCTTCCTTAAATACCATATGAACAGCCTCTTAAAGGTTTTTAAACCTTAGTCTCAAAAATAAGGAAAAAATCCTTTATTTTCAAATGAAAACGGCCAGATTTTATTTATCCGGTGGCTACTGCGCTGATTTTGGATCTGTCAGGAGCTCCACGCTGATTTCAGATCTGTCAACTGCATCACCTGAGAAGGGGCCGGGGTATTTCAAACGGTCGGGACCATACCAGGGACTATCGGGCGTCTTGGATACCGTCTTCCTCATGGAGACGCGGGCCTCACCGGGGTTGCCGACCTTGGAGGCAAGCTCGCTCTGGGACTTTGAGCACAGGGGCTGGCCAGAGCAGCGGTGGCCATGGATGCCATAGTCAGCTAGTTGAAGGAGAAGCTACACAGAGGGAGGTTGGGTTGTTGCCAAGGGGAGCAGCGTTAGAGGTTGAAGCAGCTTGTAGTTCAAAGTGATCAAAGCAGGCTCCTTTGACTTACAGCAGGATTGAAGCACTTAGATAACTCAGTATCCTTGGGAGTTCCCATTTTTGAAGGCTAGTGGTACTCTCTCATGTTCTTTCTCTCTCGAGATCTAGTGCAAACCTAATGAGAAAGCTATAGTGTAACCCTAATAACACATGGTGGAGAGACCTAATCTTGAATAGAGAAAAATGCTCTCTACTAATGCAAGAGGAAAACAATGGAAACCCTAAATCAAGACTAATGCAATCTTGTTAAGTAACACTTCACTTATGGGCATCACTTCACAAGAGAAATAACCCTAATGCAAAGCTCTAAAACTAAGTAAGGTCTTAATCACCTCGTAATCCTAGACCCACCATTAATCTAAACACTAACCTAAGCTCTGATACCATGTTGAAAATCATGGATCTAGGACTAGGCTAGCCTATGGAGGCTCAAACATAATGCTAAACATGATTATAAACAAATGACAAAAGCAATACAAAGCAACACAAGATGCACTTACTTGACCAAGAGATTGTGTACTTGAGAATGAGTTGTTGTGTTACATTACATTGAAATGACCCTTTATATAGGTCCAAGTACCATACGGGCTTTGCCTTTGCATGTGGGATAACTCCTAGCCTTCACCACATTCATCCACATCCCTTTGACCTTGTCTATGATATAACATAGATCACTTTTTCTAACAATTTAAAGGGGTAGAAGTAGCGTGGGAGTTGGGCTAACTATAACACACACAAAAACACACATGGAGACATTTTATCTTTGCCGTTGGATCTCATCCTGATCAAACGGTAATCCTCGTTCACGCACGGATCAATCGTTAAAGCTTCAAGCTATATAGGCATGCAAAAGGGTCATAGTCCAAGCATCATAACATAGTATGGCTCTCGTAACCTAACCCTAAAGCTTCATACTTCTTCCAAGCCCTACCTCTCACGAGCATCATAACACAGTGTGGCAGTTTCTGCAGGACGATTTTTCTAGCAGGTAAATTGTTAATAAGTTTCTGTAGGTCTTTTCACATTCTTGTAGGTCTTTTATCCTTAACCAAAGCATGTGCGCATTCTTGCAGGTCTTCTATCATAAAAGAAACAATGGCAGTGGGTGAATGTGATTATGCAGTGAAGGTGCTGTCAAAGTACATCAATTCAGAATATTCCCGCCTTGCTTTCAATCTTCCTCCATCCTTAGATTTCTAGGGTGTAATGGAGGAGGAGATTGATGACAAAGATGCCTGTATGCCAACAAACCCTGAAAACAGCAAGGGGTGTGTGGTGTTTCTATCCATCTTCTTCACTCCCCAGGTGAAAGAAGAGGTGGAGTCCAAATTTGACTTCTTGTCACACTCTTTCTTGGGTATTGAGTATACCCTAAGAAAGGGATATGCAGAATTTGCTAAAGGTGTACTTGCTGATGTCCACGAGACCCCTGCCCTTGTAAATATTTTTGGGTCGATCTCCTTGGAGGCTGAGAGTGTCCTATGCGAGCCTGAGTTTATCTCAGCCACTCGTGATGCTAAAGGTGCTGCACCCACACAATTGCCATTACATGCTAGACTCTAGTGGTAAGAATGATGGAGAACCCAGCAACAGTGATGGGAAGGATGAAGATGACAATGAACAAGATCGATTTAGAGAGTTTGATGCTGAAGGAGGCGGAGATGGCGAGGATGAAGGAATTCTTGTTGGTGATCAATTCTCGGAGCTGGAGCAGAATGTAATTATCATACAAATGTCCCCTTTTAACACTCCCCCAAAAGGTGATTATTCCAAAACCTCTACTTTAAGGTTTCGCTCTCAAGAATTCATGAATTCTTGTACAACAGGAGATCTCTACAATGCAAAGAGGCTCTATGACCCTAGATACTCTAGCAAGGGGCATGCCTTTCTCTATCATGCCACTCGAACTTCCTCTCTCTCTGCATTCAAGTCTATTGGAATTGTGCCTACGCTTAGAAGAAATGAGTTCAGTGTAGGCCCATTGTTCTATGTGTCCAATTCATTGAGGCATGCATATGAGCATCCTCTGCACAAGCATGCATCACAGGGCAGAGACCCTGTGAGCGTGCTTGTGTTTGAGGTGGACGTGGCTGTGCTTCACGGAGATAAAAGCCCCGAAGGTGAAGCTGGTTCTTTCAAAGTCAAATGGTTTCCATGCCACAAGCCAGTGGAGGAAAAGAACTGGAGCGACTTTTGTCGTAAGAACCTTGATTTCAAGAATCTCCCTCATGATTATGATGTGGTGATTGGACCTATTTGCATAAAAAGAGGTGATGAGCTTGAGAGGTTGTATGGGAAATTGCAAGGTAAGAGTCGTCTCATTCAGGTTGCCTTCTGTTCTGTACGTGCAAAGTCTTGGCTTCAGAAATGTTTCAAACTTGTCTACAAGGAAGTGAGAGCTAGTATCCCTTTGGCTGCAAATGTAAGGAAGTAGAATAAAATATACATCACACAATTTTGTAAGACATATGATCAAGTAAATGCCACTTGTATAGTTCCACTTATACTTTGATGTTACTGAATCTTTACTTGTTAGTAGTTTTGCAGCACATATGAACCACTAATACTTTGATGTTCAAGTTAGGCTCCTTTTCAGAAAGCCACATGTACTCAAACTTTTTACTCCTATAAACAAAAACTTCTATCTCTTAGTTCAATCTTTTTATTTGTAAGATGTCTCTTGGCTTTAATATAATTTGTTAAATGTGTTTTTTGTCCTTGCCCTGTGTTTGATTATAAGATGAGAATGTCTCGGCTTCAGTTTAATTTGTTAAATGTGGTGTTTTTTCCCTGTCCTGTGTTATTTTTACTTTGTTAGCCTACAAACGTTTTTGGGAAATCTGGGTGCACATGCATCCACCTGGCAATAAAAAAAAGCACTGTCATTACAATTTCGAGCGCATGAAATTCTATTTTCTGATGTAATGTTCCCATTACTGAGCCTTGTATATATCACAACTTCTTATGTATATATTTGTCACATAAATAAAGATGGGTCTTTTTCTATCATTCTTGTGCAAGTGTGTTTAGAGGAGATAAACATTATCCACGAATAGCCGTGCTAATTCGGGAGTCTTAACCATGTTTTTTGTTGGAATAAATCGACACATCTTGGTAAGCCGATCAACCACCACCCAAATGGCATCATGTCCAGATCCCTTCGGTGATACAGGTACTGGAGCATGCCATCGACAACCCCACTTTCGGCATCGACATAGGATGTTTATTTATGTGGATAGTGCAGCCATGATGCTTATGTACTGATTCTACCATTGTTGGCATTGTGTCATTTTATGTGTATGCAATTGACACAGTGGACAAAGAGAGTTTTCTGGATGAGATTCAATATTCAGTGATAGCCATTTATATTCTGTTTTGCCAGACTATCAGCTTTTATTGATTAGTACACATCTCTTTTGTGTTCACAAGTAAGTTTTATAGGGGAGACTCTCGAAATTTTTCCAGATTCTTTGTTGTATAATCTCCCAAGTGTATATTGCACCTTCCTGTAGTTATTATCAATATAACCTTGCATATGTGCATACTTGTGTTGACACTCTATTTGGGATAGTGTTACGTTGTTTATGTGTTGTGCCTCTATTTCCGTCCTCTGTGCGTTGGTATCAGAGCTGGTTAGTGTGGTCGTGTATTAGTTTGGATCAGTGCTGTTAGCCATTTTTAGCCAAGGTTGGCGTTGTCAGGCGTTTGTGCACGTATTTTTAACATCACCGTTCCAACATCACCGCAAGTCACCACAGTTTTCTGAAAGTCCAGCTAGGTGAGACTAAACTCTAGTGTCCTAGACCTGCTTCATGGCTCTTTCCCTATCCAGAATGTTCTCCAAGATGCTTGCTTCATCTGTTATAGAACAAGAAGAAGCTATACCTCAAGCCCAATGGGATTTACCTCAATTATCCCCTGACCAGATTTACAAACATAAATCTCTCTTCGGGATAAAAGCTTCTACTTTGTTTATAGACAAAACCGGTATTGTCAAGGTTACTGATTCTAATCTTGATGATCATTATATATGTCTTCTAGATATTGTCCAGCAAGCCTTAACTGAGAAAATAAAAGCAAAATATAATTTTCTGCATCTAGGCTACATACATGTACAAATTACTTCTTTGTTTCGAAAAGGTTTACCTGTCTCCTAAATTAACCTATTTTTGTTGAAATTCCTCATCTATGGGTAGAGGATCTCTTTCATATTCAAGGAATAGTGAGTGCACAAGGAACTTGCAGCCTTTTTCTGAATAAAGTGTACATCATTAGTATCCAAATTAGCCAAAGGACATGTCCCATCCCCGCGCAGCTTAGTTCACTTACAAACAACTTTAATTCACAAATGCCATGAGCTTTAACTTTATCTCTTGTGAACACTTATGCCCACCGTTACCCGCATGAAACGAACTTATGCCCAACTCGTCCATCTTGAGCGTATTTGCACACCAAATGAGGAAAAATAAATGAAAGAATAATTTTTATGTAAATTGTATATGCCCATTGATGACCCCTGTTTTAGGACTTACTTTAGCAAAATTTTAGTGCATTTTGACGCATTAGTTTGTAATCTAGATGCATTGGTCATACTAGGAGCATGTGCATGATAATTAGCATTACATTTGTACGTATCATGGCTGCCTGTATGTGTCGACTTTGTGCTTGTTAAGGAATGATTAGCTGCTTGTTTTAATTCTTGATTGATGCTAGCAGTTATAGTGATAACGGGAATGTCATAGTATTTACGTCAGGTCTACCGATAGGTAGCGGGTCATTCTAGTATCCAACTCATGTGCATTATAAAGCTGATGAGAGTAGTTGGTTAGTGTGAGTGAGTGAGTTAGTGTTGTGTGCATGTGAAGGAGTAAAAGAATAGTAGTAAATAGGTATTTACAAACAAAAAGAAGAGAAATTTGGAAGAAAAGAAAACGTGGAGAGAAGGGAAATAAAGATTCATAAAAAGACGAAAGAAACCTGGGAAAAGGGAAACGTGAAAGAACAGAAAGAAAAAAATTAAAAATTACAGGCCCTCTTAAATCGTTTTAATGTTATTTAAAGGGGTAAAAGTAGCGTGGGAGTTGGGCTAACTATAACACACACAAACACACATGGGGACATTTTATCTTTGCCGTTGGATCTCATCCTGATCGAACGGTAATCCTCCTTCAGGCAGCACGGATCGATCGTTAAAGCTTCAAACTATATAAGCATGCAAAAGGGTCATAGTCCAAGCATCATAACACAGTATGGCTCTCGTACCCTAATCCTAAAGCTTCATACTTCTTCCAAGCCCTACCTCTTCACGAGCATCATAACACAGTGTGGCAGTTTCTGCAGGACGATTTTTCTAGCAGGTAAATTGTTAATTAGTTTCTGCAGGTCTTTTCACATTCTTGTAGGTCTTTTATCCTTAACCAAAGCATGTGCGCATTCTTGCAGGTCTTCTATCATAAAAGGAACAATGGCTGTGGGTGAATGTGATTATGCAGTGAAGGTGCTGTCAAAGTACATCAATTTAGAATATTGCTGCCTTGCTTTCAATCTTCCTCCATCCTCAGATTTCTGGGGTGTAATGGAGGAGGAGATTGATCACAAAGTTGCCTGTATGCCAACAAACCCTGAAAACAGCAAGGGGTGTATCCATCTTCTTCACTCCCCAGGTGGTAGAAGAGGTGGAGTCCAAATTTGACTTCTTGTCACACTCTTTCTTGGGTATTGAGTATACCCTAAGAAAGGGATATGCAGAATTTGCTAAAGGTGTACTTGCTGATGTCCACGAGACACCTGCCCTTGTAAATTTTTTCAAGTCGATCTCCTTGGAGGCTGAGAGTGTCCTATGCGAGCCTGAGTTTATCTCAGCCACTCGTGATGCTAAAGGTGCTGCACCCACACAATTGCCACTACATGCTAGTGGTAAGAATGATGGAGAACCCAGCAACAGTGATGGGAAGGATGAAGATGACAATGAACAAGATCGATTTAGAGAGTTTGATGCTGAAGGAGGCGGAGATGGCGAGGATGAAGGAATTCTTGTTGGTGATCGATTCCTGGAGCTAGAGCAGAATGTAATTATCATACAAATGTCCCCTTTTAACACTCCCCCAAAAGGTGATTATTCCAAAACCTCTACTTTAAGATTTTGCTCTCAAGAATTCATGAATTCTTGTACAACAGGAGATCTCTACAATGCAAAGAGGCTCTATGACCCTGGATACTCTAGCAAGGGGCATGCCTTTCTCTATCATGGCACTCGAACTTCCTCTCTCTCTGCATTCAAGTCTATTGGAATTGTGCCTACGCTTAGAAGAAATGAGTTCAGTGTAGGCCCATTGTTCTATGTGTCCAATTCATTGAGGCATGCATATGAGCATCCTCTGCACAAGCATGCATCACAGGGCATAGACCCTGTGAGCGTGCTTGTGTTTGAGGTGGACGTGGCTGTGCTTCACGGAGATAAAAGCCCCGAAGGTGAAGCTACTTCTTTCAAAGTCAAATGGTTTCCATGCCACCCGCCAGTGGAGGAAAAGAAGTGGAACGACTTTTGTCGTAAGAACCTTGATTTCTAGAATCTCCCTCATGATTATGATGTGGTGATTGGACCTATTTGCATAAAAAGAGGTGATGAGCTTGAGAGGTTGTATGGGGAATTGCAGGGTAAGAGTCATCTCATTCAGGTTGCCTTCTGTTCTGTACGTGCAAAGTCTTGGCTTCAGAAATGTTTCAAACTTGTCTACAAGGAAGTGAGAGCTAGTATCCCTTTGGCTTCAAATGTAAGGAAGTAGAATAAAATATACATCACACAGTTTTGTAGCACATATGATCAAGTAAATGCCACTTGTATAGTTCCACTTATACTTTGATGTTACTGAATCTTTACTTGTTAGTAGTTTTGCAGCACATATGAACCACTAATACTTTGATGTTCAAGTTAGGCTTCTTTTCAAAAAGTCACATGTACTCGAACTTTTTGCTCCTATAAACAAAAACTTCTCTCTTAGTTAAATCTTTTTATTTGTAAGATGTATCTTGGCTTTAATATAATTTGTTAAATGTGTTTTTTGTCCTTGCCCTGTGTTTGATTATAAGATGAAAATGTCTCGACTTTAGTTTAATTTGTTAAATGTGGTGTTTTTTCCCTACCCTGTGTTATTTTTACTTTGTTAGCCCACAAACGTTTTTGGGAAATCTGGGTGCACATGCATCCACCTGGCAGTAAAAAAAAGCACTGTCATTACAATTTCGAGCGCATGAAATTTTATTTTCTGATGTAATGTTCCCATTACTGAGCCTTGTATATATCACAACTTCTTATGTATATATTTGTCACATAAATAAAGATGGGTCTTTTTCTATCATTCTTGTGCAAGTGTGTATAGAGACGATAAACATTATCCACGAATAGCCGTGCTAATTCGGGAGTCTTAACCATGTTTTTTGTTGGAATAAATCGACACATCTTGGTAAGCCGATCAACCACCACCCAAATGGCATCATGTCCAGATCCCTTCGGTGATACAGGTACTGGAGCATTCCATCGACAACCCCACTTTCGGCATCGACATAGGATGTTTATTTATGTGGATAGTGCAGCCATGATGCTTATGTGCTGATTTCGCCATTGTTGGCATTGTGTCATTTTATGTGTATGCAATTGACACAGTGGACAAAGAGAGTTTTCTGGATGAGATTCAATGTTCAGTGATAGCCATTTATATTCTGTTTTGCCAGACTATCAGCTTTTATTGATTAGTACACATCTGTTTTGTGTTCACTCACAGGTCAAATTTATAGGGGAGACTCTTTAAATTTTTCCATATTCTTTGTTGTATAATCTCCCAAGTGTATATTTCACCTTCCTGTAGTTATTATCAATATAACCTTGCATATGTGCATACTTGTGTTGACACTCTATTTGGGATAGTGTTACATTGTTTATGTGTTGCGCCTCTATTTCCGTCCTCTGTGCATGATAATTAGCATTACATTTGTACGTATCATGGCTGCCTGTATGTGTTGACTTTGTGCTTGACTCCTTCTTCACATGCACACAACAGTAACTCACTCACTCACACTAACTAACTACTCATCAGCTTTATAATGCACATGAGTTGGATACTAGAACGTACCCGCTACCCATCGGTAGACCTGACGCAAATACTATGACATTCTCGTTATCACTATAACTGCTAGCATCAAGCAAGAATTAAAACAAGCAGCTAATCATTCCTTAACAAGCACAAAGTCAACACATACAGGCAGCCATGATACGTACAAATGTAATGCTAATTATCATGCACATGCTCCTAGTATGACCCCAAATGCATCTAGATTACAAACTAATGCGTCAAAACGCACTAAAATTTTGCTAAAATAAGTCCTAAAACAGGGGTCATCAATGGGTATATACAATTTACATAAAAATTATTCTTTCATTTATTTTTCCTCATCTGGTGTGCAAATACGCTGGCTCATGGCATTTGTGAATTAAAGTTGCTTGTAAGTGAACTAAGCTGCAGGGACGGGACATGTCCTTTGGCTAATTTGGATACTAATGATGTACACTTTATTCAGAAAAAGGTTGCAAGTTCCTTGTGCACTCACTATTCCTTGAATATGAAATAGATCCTCTACTAATAGATGAGGAATTTCAACAAAAATAGATTAATTTAGGAGACAGGTAAACCTTTTCGAAACAAAGGAGTAATTTGTACATGTATGTAGCCTAGATGCAAAAAATTATATTTTGCTTTTATTTCTCAGTTAAGGCTTGCTGGACAATATCTAGAAGATTAGAATCATCAAGATTAGAATCTGTAACCTTGACAATACCGGTTTTGTCTATAAACAAAGTAGAAGCTTTTATCCCGAAGAGAGATTTATGTTTGTAAATCTGGTCAGGGGATAATTGAGGTAAATCCCATTGGGCTTGAGGTGTAGCTTCTTCTTGTTCTATAACGGATGAAGCAAGCATCTTGGAGAACATTCTGGATAGGGAAAGAGCCATGAAGCAGGTCTAGGACACTAGAGTTTAGTCTCACCCTGCTGGACTTTCAGAAAACTGTGGTGACTTGCGGTGATGTTGGAAATACGTGCACAAACGCCTGATAATGCCAACCTTGGCTAAAAATGGCTAACGGCCCTGATCCAAACTAATACACGACCACACTAACTAGCTCTGATACCAACGCACAGAGGACGAAAATAGAGGCGCAACACATAAACAACGTAACACTATCCCAAATAGAGTGTCAACACAAGTATGCACATATGCAAGGTTATATTGATAATAACTACAGGAAGGTGCAATATACACTTAGGAGATTATACAACAAAGAATCTGGAAAAATTTCGAGTCTCCTCTATAAAACTGACCTGTGAACACAAAAGAGATGTGTACTAATCAATAAAAGCTGATAGTCTGGCAAAACAGAATATAAATGGCTATCACTGAACATTGAATCTCATCCAGAAAACTCTCTTTGTCCACTATGTCAATTGCACACACATAAAATGACACAATGCCAACAATGGCGAAATCAGCACATAAGCATCATGGCTGCACTATCCACATAAATAAACATCCTATGTCGATGCCGAAAGTGGGGTTGTCGATGGAATGCTCCAGTACCTGTATCACCGAAGGGATCTGGACATGATGCCATTTGGGTGGTGGTTGATCGGCTTACCAAGATGTGTCGATTTATTCCAACAAAAAACATGGTTAAGACTCCCGAATTAGCACGGCTATTCGTGGATAATGTTTATCGTCTCTATACACACTTGCACAAGAATGATAGAAAAAGACCCATCTTTATTTATGTGACAAATATATACATAAGAAGTTGTGATATATACAAGGCTCAGTAATGGAAACATTACATCAGAAAATAAAATTAAATGCGCTCGAAATTGTAATGACAGTGCTTTTTTTTACTGCCTGGTGGATGCATGTGCACCCAGATTTCCCAAAAACGTTTGTGGGCTAACAAAGTAAAAATAACACAGGGCAGGGAAAAAACACCACATTTAACAAATTAAACTGAAGCCGAGACATTTTCATCTTATAATCAAACACAGGGCAAGGACAAAAAACACATTTAACAAATTATATTAAAGCCAAGATACATCTTTCAAATAAAAAGATTGAACTAAGAGATAGAAGTTTTTGTTTATAGGAGCAAAAAGTTTGAGTACATGTGGCTTTTTGAAAATAAGCCTAACTTGAACATCAAAGTATTAGTGGTTTATATGTGCTACAAAACTACTAACAAGTAAAGATTCAGTAACATCAAAGTATAAGTGGAACTATACAAGTGGCATTTACTTGATCATATGTCCTACAAAACTGTGTGATGTATATTTTATTCTACTTCCTTACATTTGAAGCCAAAAGGATACTAGCTCTCACTTCCTTGTAGACAAGTTTGAAACATTTCTGAAGCGAAGACTTTGCACGTACAGAACAGAAGGCAACCTGAATGAGACGACTCTTACTCTGCAATTCCCCATACAACCTCTCAAGCTCATCACCTCTTTTTATGAAAATAGGTCCAATCACCACATCATAATCATGAGGGAGATTCTTGAAATCAAGGTTCTTACGACAAAAGTCGCTCCACTTCTTTTCCTCCACTGGCATGTGGCATGGAAACCATTTGACTTTGAAAGAAGTAGCTTCACCTTCGGGACTTTTATCTCCGTGAAGCACAGCCACGTCCACCTCAAACACAAGCACGCTCACAGGGTCTACGTCCTGTGATGCATGCTTGTGCAGAGGATGCTCATATGCATGCCTCAATGAATTGGACACATAGAACGATGGGCCTACACTGAACTCATTTCTTCTAAGCGTAGGCACAATTCCAATAGACTTGAATAAAGAGAGAGAGGAAGTTCGAGTGCCATGATAGAGAAAGGCATGCCCCTTGCTAGAGTATCCAGGGTCATAGAGCCTCTTTGCATTGTAGAGATCTCCTATTGTACAAGAATTCATGAATTCTTGAGAGCAAAATCTTAAAGTAGAGGTTTTGGAATAATCACCTTTTGGGAGAGTATTAAAAGGGGACATTTGTATGATAATTACATTCTGCTCCAGCTCCGGGAATTGATCACCAACAAGAATTCCTTCATCCTCGCCATCTCCGTCTCCTTCAGCATCAAACTCTCTAAATCGATCTTGTTCATTGTCATCTTCATCCTTCCCATCACTGTTGCTGGGTTCTCCATCATTCTTACCACTAGCATGTAGTGGCAATTGTGTGGGTGCAGCACCTTTAGCATCACGAGTGGCTGAGATAAACTCAGGCTCGCATAGGACACTCAACCTCCAAGGAGATCGACCCGAAAAAATTTACAAGGGCAGGGGTCTCGTGGACATCAGCAAGTACACCTTTAGCAAATTTTGCATATCCCTTTCTTAGGGTATACTCAATACCCAAGAAAGCGTGTGACAAGAAGTCAAATTTGGACTCCACCTCTTCTACCACCTGGGGAGTGAAGAAGATGGATAGAAACTCCACACACCCCTTGCTGTTTTCAGGGTTTGTTCGCATACAGGCAACTTTGTCATCAATCTCCTCCTCCATTACACCCCAAAAATCTGAGGATGGAGGAAGATTGAAAGCAAGGCAGCAATATTCTGAATTGATGTACTTTGACAGCACCTTCACTGCATAATCACATTCACCCACTGCCATTGTTCCTTTTATGATAGAAGACCTGCAAGAATGCGCACATACTTTGGTTAAGGATAAAAGACCTACAAGAATGTGAAAAGACCTGCAGAAACTAATTAACAATTTACCTGCTAGAAAAATCGTCCTGCAGAAACTACCACATTGTGTTATGATGCTCGTGAAGAGGTAGGGCTTGGAAGAAGTATGAAGCTTTAGGGTTAGGGTACGAGAGCCATACTGTGTTATGATGCTTGGACTATGACCCTTTTGCATGCTTATATAGTTTGAAGGTTTAACGATCGATCCGTGCCTGAACGAGGATTACCGTTCGATCAGGATGAGATCCAACGGCAAAGATAAAATGTCCCCATGTGTGTTTATGTATGTGTTATAGTTAGCCCAACTCCCACGCTACTTCTACCCCTTTAAATAACATTAAAAAGGATTTAAGAGGGCCTGCCATTTTTATTTTTTTTCTTTCTGTTCTTTCACGTTTCCCTTTTCCCAGGTTTCTTTCGTCTTTTTATGAATCTTCATTTTCCTTCTCTCCACGTTTTCTTTTCTTCCAAATTTCTCTTCTTTTTGTTTGTAAATACCTATTTACTACTATTCTTTTACTCCTCCTTCACATGCACACAACACTAACTCACTCACTCACACTAACTAACTACTCATCAGCTTTATAATGCACATGAGTTGGATACTAGAACGTACCCGCTACCTATCGGTAGACCTGACGCAAATACTATGACATTCCCGTTATCACTATAACTGCTAGCATCAATCAAGAATTAAAACAAGCAGCTAATCATTCCTTACAGTCTCCAAATTAACCAGTGGAGGTGGAAAAAAACTCTGATAAAACTTTTGAATCAGACTACATGATGGGTGTGAACTATTCAAGATGTGGCAATGAAGGGCACTACAAGAATGAGTGCAAAATGGCACCAAAATGTGCCATCTACCATACCACTAAAAACTGTAGATACAATGGAAGAAACAACACCATAGCTGACATCAATGCAGTAGCAACTCATATGAATCATGCACCAAGAGGCAAAGGCAGAGGTCAATCCAACTATTACAATCCAAGACCTGCCCCTACCTACAACTTAGGGTACAATAACTTGTATTGCTACTACTGCAAGACATCAAGACACAAAAAACTAGAGTGCCAAATGTTCATGAGACATCAACAAGATATACAAAACCAGGCAGTTGATGGTGTTAAGCATGAACCAACTGTATAAACATGGCCCAAATACATGAAATTCAAGAAGACATCAGACCATAGGTCTTGGTAGTCACAAGGTCCACAAAGGTGTGTCAGCCAAAAATAACCAAGGCTTAGAAGAGCCAGCCCAAGAAAAAAGTCACGTGGGAGGACCAGGAAAGGGTCAGAATCTAGGTGACCAAGATGGTGTAGGGAGCACAGGGTCAGGCAAAGAGGACTCAGAGTGTCCAATCCCAGACAACTTATCAGAATAGGAAGACTGACCAAGAAAGGGTTAGCATAGGTGATGCTATAAGAAATAGGCAGGAAGACTGATCAGGTATGGATCAGTAAAGGAGTTGCCACCAGAAGCCACACAAAAGATGCTGGATGAGAAGGCAAGAATTTTAACCAAGATAAGGTCAACAAAAGGACTATGGGTAAGTAGGCAAGTTGTGCGAATGATGGCATGGATGAATTTGATTGATAAGGAAAGAGTCAGCCAAAGAATTGCTGATGAAGCAAGTAGGTGTGCTCACAAAAAAGGTAAAGGGAAAGCAGAGGTGTTTGACCAAGATCAACCAGGTGGAAGTGTCACAAAGACCAGAATCACCGAAACGGTTTGGAAGAAGACAGACAATTACTCATATAGCAAGTATCAATAGAATCGTCAGAGGCAACTACCAAAAGGAGCAGCCAGTCAGATGATAAGAAAGACTGGATGAAGTCTTCACCCAAGGAGAAAAGTGACTTAGGCATCTACGATCTATGGGAAGATCTGAAAAACATGAAACTCAACATCTCCCTAGATCAGATCCTGAACCTCGTGCCAAACTTTAGAGATGAACTCTTACTAAGAGCACAGAGGATCAAGAAGATAGGAGAAAGCCGGGCATAGTCAGCTCTGTTTGATAGAAAAAAGGACATGCAGGAGGTGGATTACAGATTAGCAATTGCCAGAAAAACACCTGACATGGACATTAAAGTGCCAGAGGTCACACAATGTGAAAGATCAAGGGAAACAAGGTATATAATGTGTTGCTGGATGGAGGTTCTCGAGTGAATATTATTTTAGAAATAATTGCAAGAAGGCTTGGACTTCTCAACTGGAAACCTGCCCCATTCAACATCAGAATGGTAGATCAAAGAAGAGTCACACCCCTAGGTATCCTTTCAAATATGAGAACTAGCATGGCAGATTGTGAATTCATAGTCAGCTTGATAGTAATGAAAATGACTGAAGAGGTAGGTGCTTACCCCATGTTGCTTGGAAGACCGTGGCTCGGGCATGGCAAGATCAAGAAAAACTGAGAGAATGACACCATTACTATCAAGAAGGGGAAGAAAAAGATAAAGTTATCAGTTTGCCAAGGCAGACAAATCAGCCCAGCTGTTTGAGACAAGCCTCTGCACGCTAAAGGCCTTAATCTGATGGTAGTTGGAGTCAAAGAAGATGAAGAACAGAGGATTTTGAAAGAGAATTCGGATCTTGTGTCACTTTTTGTGCTGGATGTGGAAGGCATAGCCTCCAAGTATAAACCAGCACTGTTCAACATACAACCCGACATCAGCAGCAGCAAAGCAAAGAACAAAGTAGAGCTGATAGGAAAAGGGAAAAAGAAGAAAGAAGATGGTCAGCTGGTTGCAGTAGTAGGAAACAAGTCAGGAGGACTTGGATGCACTGACTAGATGGATGGATAATGAAAAGGCAAAGGAAAAGGCAAGTTAGAAGTTCACGAAGGTGGAAGAAGACAAGCAGGAAGAGGTCAACCTTGGCGCTGAACCCCAAGCCAGTAAAGATCAGCATAAAGCTAAATCAACTATTCAGAAATGAATGTTCAGAATGAACTGATAAAACTCTTGAAAAGGTACAAAGATGTGTTTGCATGGAGCTACTCAGATATGGAGGGTATAGACCCAAGCTTCTACTAGCACACAGAATCAATCTAAAGGAGGATGCTATACCTATCAGATAGCAACGATATAGAATGAATCCCAACTATGCAAAGTAGGTCAAAGAGGAAATTAACAAGTTGCTAAATATCAAAGGATTGCAAACAAGGATGCACAAGCTAGAGCAAGCCACAAAGGAGATACCGGAGCTAAAGGTAGAGGTCAGTAGACTTAAAAATGCACAGCTCTGTCAGAGCTGAAGAAAAGGCCAAAGCAGCACAAGCAACAAATGAGGACCTGCAAAAGACAAAGGCTCAACAAGCAGATTAGATCAGAAGCCAGATGTAGCTCTACTAGAAGACACCCACAACAACAAGCAGATCTGAGGCTACACATCGCCATGGAGGCAATAGCTAGGGTGGAACAAGCTGCTGACAATAGTAGATTATAAGTGATAAGACTCAAGGGCTAGCTAATGGTGTAGGAGCATGAAAATGCTAAAGAAGATCTGGATGTGGTAACATTGCCCATCGAGGTCATGGAGTAGTGTGAGGCTTTGATCCTAGAGACCATGGGGGACACTTGGAACAAGAACATACAACAAACGGAAGAAGCATTATGCCTGCCACCTCCCAGCTACAAACTCTAACACAACTGATGCCCCCACTCCCGACTGAAGATGACGATGGCAATCAACAGAAGGAAGCACAACAGTTCATATACTAGTAGTACCACACAGCTGCTAAGTGAAAAGAAGCACTAGGCCACAAATGTTGAGATGTCAAGCTTAACTAGAGCTGACACTCTCACGACGTGCCTGGGTGACCATTTAACATTCACATTGCAAGACTGGCGCGTTTGGTAGCCGACACGAATGGATCTTTGCCAAAAGTGATTCTATAGTTTGACTACACTACCTAGTCCACCGGGGCGGCCGATTTATGGCATACTTATCATGCCAGCTCACCTATCTAGTGTGTTCACATTATGGACCACATGAACATAGTACTCTAGTACTTATGTTTGGGTTTCACTTATCTTTTGAAGACCTCTTTTGAGTGAAGAAGAAGAAGAAGACTTTTAGCCTCACATCCATGTGTGTTCTCTTCTAGGGTTTGTGTGTGTGTGTGCTTGCAAGAGCTCAAGCTCTCTTCCTTCCCCCCAAACTTTTCATGGTATCAGAGCTTGGTTCAAGCTAAGGGGCTGAGCAGCAAGAACAGGAAAAAGAGGAAGCGGTACGAGGGTAAGAGCTTCACAATTTCTTTCCCTTTTGTCTTTGGTACTACACCCTTTCAGGAGCTCTTCGGGAGGCACCGGCAAAGATCTCCGATTGAGGAGCTATCTTCACTGGCTAGGGGCGGTCAAGGAGTTACGCAGTCCTTTGGACTGGTCTCTATTTCTCCATTAGCAGGCATTCGCATGCACTGAGTAAGTTTTGATTTTTTGCATATCACTAGTTTTGGTACTGCAGAGTGAAATTGGGATTGTGTAGGCACTATATATACTATACATAAGTATTAAAGAGGTCCTAGGGTGTATGTATGTAAAGTGGAGTCACTAGTTGAGACAGTCAGGTGCAGTCTAGTACCGCTCTGCAGGAAAACAGCACTTGTGCAGGTGACATAGAAACGTGTTGTTTGTGTAGTCTGTGTTGATATTGCAGACAAGATGTCAAACCAGAGTCACACGGGGACGCGGGGACGGGCCGTAGGGACGCGGGACGCGGGGACGCGGAGACTGGGACGGCCGGGGACGCGTGGGACGTGCGGGGGACGCCGTGCAACACGGGGACGCCTGCAGGCGTCCCGGGGACGCGTTCCCGAAACGCGGGACGGGAAGGGGACGCGGTGAGGGGACGTCTCCAACGGCCAGAAACGGGCAGAAAAACGGCCGGAAACGGGCGGAAACGGGCAGAATTCCAGCTATAAAAAAAGGCACAGTCTCTATTGCACCCACACTCGTTTCTCAAGCCTCATTGCTCAAGCTTCCAAATCCATCTCTCTCCAAGTTGTGCCAAGTTGTGCCAAGTTCCAACTTCCAAGCCATCTCTCTCTCTCTCTCTCTCTCTCTCCAAGCCATCTCTCTCTCTCTCCAACTTCCAAGCCATCTCTCTCTCTCTCTCTCTCTCTCTCTCTTGCACCCTTCTTCCCTCTCTCTCACACTATTCATCATTCATGGCATCTCAAGGTGAAGGCGCCGCCGCCACATCTTCCGTTGCGGGCTCTTCACGAAGGAGGCCGGCGGTGCACACATGGTCATGGTGGGATGAGGTCCACTACGCTAGTCGTGGAGTGGGCGGTGGTTCAAGGGCATGGAATTGCAAGCTTTGTTCCTACAAGAGAAGTGGCGGCGCCAACAAAGTGCGAGCTCACTTTTTGCACGAGGCCGGTCATCAAGTGCAATTTTGCGCACGTGTTACTCCTGAGAAGCGAGCGGAGCTTCTTGAGAAGCTCAAGGTTTATGAGGTGGCCGAGGCGGCAAAGAGAGCGACATGTTGCCGTTGATCCTCATGATGTGGTGAGAGCACGAGAGCAACCGACGCGAATGGAGGTGGAGAGGAACCCAAATCTTGCTTCAAGCTCTCAACCATTCAAGTCCACTCCATCCACATCGGGTGCCTCCATTCCCATCCGCCGTCAATCCACTCTTAACGAGAATTGGAACCCAAAATTGAAGGATGAGGTGGATAGGTCGGTGGCTAGGTTCTTCTACCACGACCACATTGCGTTTCAAGCGGCACGGTGAGAGTCGAGACTCAATTCTCTTCACTCTTTTTTTTTTTAATGTCTCATGCTTCAAAGCATTTACATGGTTTTCCTTACTTGAAATAGGTCTCCTTACTTCCGTGAGATGGCCACAAAGATCGGGGAATATGGCCCCTCTTATGTGCCACCTTCATCGGAAAAGATTCGCACCACTTTGCTTGATAGGGAGAAGTTGGCCGTTGAGCAGGCGGTGGCGGATACAAAGGCAACATGGGAGACTAACGGAGTCTCTCTCATTGTAGACGGATGGAGTGACACGCGCAAGCGCTCCATCCATGGAGTGGTGGCCTACTCAAGGGGCAAAGTGTACTTCATCGAGTCACATGATGCGAGTGGCACTGGGAAGGCCGTGGATGTGCTTGCCGCGGAATGGGCGTCCACGATCGAGGTCATTGGGCCGGAGCTTGTGGTCGGCATGGTGGCGGATGGAGAGGCGTCAAATAGGGCAACCGGGAGCATTATTGAGTCAATGTATCCATCCATCACAGTTTCTTTTTGCATGGCCCATTGTCTCAACAACCTCCTCAAAGACATAGGTGCCTTGCCATGGATTGCACCCACCATTGAGGAGGCTAACCAGCTTGTATCCTTTGTCCTCAACCACCAAAGGCTGCGACATGAGTTCTCTAAAAGGAGCACTCTTTCCCTCCTCAAGTATTCTGAGACAAGGTTTGCATACAACTTCCTCATGCTAGGCCGCTTGTCTACATGTGGCGGAGCCCTAAGAGGGCTTTTCCTTAGTGATGAATTTTCAGCCATGCCGCAGTCAAAATCGGCAACAGGGAGAACATGCCGAGATCGCGCCGATGATGCCGCTTGGTGGGAGAAGGTGAAGACACTTGATGCCTTGGTCAAGCCTATTGTTCACCTTCTACAAGTCATTGACGGCCGTGAACCATGTATCGGCAAGGTCTATGAGGCCATGGATCGCATGATCGAGTCACTCCAGCAGCTTGTGCCAGACAGGGCCGAGTTTGAGGAGATCCACTCATTATGTGAGTCCAGGTGGAACTCCTACTACTCCCCTCTTCATGCGGCTGCCTTTGTGGTTGATCCAGAGTTCCAGGGCAAAAAGCAAGAGGCCGACAAGGAAGTAAGCAGGGGATGGCGGATCATTTTGGAGCGCTTAGAGCCCGACCCTACCATCAGGCGGAAGATCAGAGACCAGCTATCTCAGTACAGGACGCGGCAGGGATCTTTTGGATGTTTAGATGCACAGCTTGACCGCCTCAAGATTGGGTCTCCTCTTTGGTGGGAGGATTACGGATCAGATGGGCCGGAGTTGCAGCGCTTGGCTATTCGCATCCTTAGCCAGGCTGTGAGCTCTAGTTGCTTGGAGCAACTTTGGAGCGTTTACAGTCACATTGCCTCTAAGAAGAGGAACCGCCTTGAAGTGCAAAGGGCAAGTGATTTGGTTTTTGTGAGCGCTAACTTGCGCATGCTATGTGCGACAGCAACAGGGAAGGCGGATCCCTTCACCGAATGGGAGATGGCACAGCAAGATCCTGCAGCTCAGGAGCATCTTGAGGAGGTAGAGGAGGAGCCACAGCCTGAGGGGGAGGAGGAGGCGTCAAATGGCATCGACGACTTCGACTTCCAAGCCTCCCGTCAGGCTAGCACTTCAGGAGCTTGAGGCTTGACTCTTGAGCCTTGAGCCATCTCACCTTTTTTGTGCCCACTGCCAATGGCCATGATCTATTGTGATCTATCTAGTATCCCTATTTTGTACCCACTCTTTTTTGTAACCCTCACTGCCCATGAGGCATGTACTTATCTCTTTGTATCTATCAGACTATCAATCACATAATCAGTGTGCCATCGATGTTTTATTAGCGCATTTTGCTCAAAATGACTCTTGTTTTTTTGTCTATTCGGTGTAAAATTTTGTTCAAAGTGTGTCTCTATATGTATTCATGCATACAACTCCTAAATTGCTTTTAAAAAAGAGGTTTTTTTTTGCCGTTCCCGACCCCGTCCCCGGGACGGCACTTCCCCGTCCCCGTCCCCCGTCCCCGTCCCCCGTCCCCATGTGACTCTGTGTCAAACGGCATCAACTAGATTGTTAGTGAGAAGCTTGACAAGAATAACTTCCATGCTTGGAAGTTCAGGATGACCAATTTCCTGATGGGTAAAGGATTTTGGGAATTTGTGGAAGGCGAGAATGAAGACCCTCCAGAGTTGCCATAGGAGAATGCCACCGTGCATTAGAGATAAAGGCATTCAAGGATTGGAACCACGGTGCAAGAAAGGTGATGTATTGGTTGTCTGTTTTAGTATTATAGACACTATGATTGAGCACATACAGGATGCTCATACACTAGCAAATTGCATGGCAAAATTTGGTGCAGATGTTCCAGACTAATACAAAGGCAAGGAAACTGCAGCTAAAGTAAGAGCTGCACACTGTGGAGAAGAAGAACATGTCTATCTCAATGAGTATTCATTGAAGATCAAGGGTATTGTTGAATCCCTTGGATCTATAAATGTATCTATGGAGAATGACGACTTGGTAAGTGTCTGTCTGAATGGGCTTGGAAAGGAATACAAGCCATTCAAGACATCTATTGCTGTCAAGGAGAATGTTTCTAACTTTCGGGATCTTGTGTCTATGCTGATCATAGAAGAGAAGACTCTTCTACGCAAAGCAGGAACACATCAAAACAGGCCTTCTACTCCAGTTCGGGTAGAGGTCGAGGAAGAGGTCATGGTGGTTGAGGCCAAAGGTAGTAGCCGATTTGGAAATCAAAATTTTGGACAACAGCAGTCCAATGACTCGCAAAGCAACAACAATCATACACAGGTGGTGGAAGAGGCCAGTCTCAAGGCAGAGCGGGCAAAGAGGACGTGGATTGGAACAAACAATAGTCAAGAGTAGACTGTAGAGACTATCACATTATTGTGGCAAACCAGGTCACTCGTCCAGAGAGTGTAGGAAGAAGCAAAGTGACATGAAGAATGGAAAAATGTAGCAAAATAATTATGCGTCCTCAAGCAAGCAGGCTGAGGAAAGATATGAGCATTTATTTGTTGTGCAGCACATGTTGAATTCAGTGATGACTCTGCAGATGTATCCATAGGTGCTGATGATGTATGGTATGTGTATTCGGGAGCCTCTAACCACATGACCTGTCATGGGTGGTGAGTGGTTTAGAGATGTGAAAAACTTGGACATACCAGGTTATGTAGAGACTAGGGATGACACAGCTCATTCCATTGCTCATATCGGGAATGTGCCATTAGCTATGCAAAATGGCCAGATGAAGTACCTATCCGATGTACTTCATGTGCCAACATCAATAAGAACTCGGTTTCTGTTGGTCAGATGATTGATGTAAGATTCCTCCCCAGGCTCTTAAGATGTCCAGCATCTTCCCCTGTAATCAAATCCCTCTCCAGAAATATAAAGATTTTGTTTCTACCAGTTTTGGCCTAGAAAGAGAAAATATTATAGAGAGATAATATTCAGATATTAAATATTATTGGATAGAAAACATTCTCATCTTATTAGAATAAGTTCCCCTGAAACAGAAATTCAAAAAGATTTTCAGAAGGTGCATTAAAAATTAGGTATAATATGTTCAAGAGACATTACCCTGGGAGTGAAGATTTTCTGAAAATTTTAAATTAAGGTTCGTATGGACAAATAGGATTCATCCAAATGTAGGGAGGAGATAAATAGAAGAATAAAAGAAAATCCTCTAAAAATGAGTAAATGCTCACATAAGATGAAGAGTTGACAAAGGACCAGGTAAATAGTTAAAAATTGGAGATATTTAGATGAAATGACGTGTCTTCACCCTCCAGAGATGCTCACACCGTGCGCTTGCCACCTGTCCGGCTGTACGGTACGCTGGCCGCTAACCTGTATGGCAGAGGGCTGGCTGGCTATATGGCCTGATGGGTTGGCTGGCCTGCGCACAGGCTTGATGGCCAACTGGCCTGCGCACAGGCTACTGTACAACCTGACAACTGCTGTACGGCCTGTGGGCTGAGCCGTACATAGCTGTGGGTTGCTGGCCACCTGCACACAGGCTATGCGGGCCTGTGTACGGGTTGGATGGAGGCGGGGAGGAGGAGTCGCTGATGCTGCTGCTAGTGGCGATCTGACTCCCACAGTGGAGAGGGAAAGAGAGCGTGAGGGAGAGCTGTACGGGCTGTCCGTCCCTTAAGCGTGGGCTGATCCCCTCCCGTGGATAGATGGGCACCTTCCACCATGCAAGGTTGGTGGGGGGTTAGGTAGCCATCCCCACACTTGTCCTACAAAGGTGGGGTGCTTTGGATGCACACCCTCCATTCTTTTTTCTTCATAAAGGTAAAGGGTGCCCGGCCAAAGTATAGATTTGTCCACCATATTTTTAATTGAGTGTGAACCTGCAAGTTATTATAACACATGAAGTAAAACTCCAATAAAAAATACATACTTACCACCTGTTCACATGCCACAAATCATGTCAAAAGACAGGGCATTCCACCGCTCACGAGTGGGCGTCCCGGACCCTTGAGCTAGACACACATATCAAGCATGCAGCTAAAACAATTCACGCAAAGACATTTCAAAAGCATGCAAATCATGTGTGCACAATGCAACATTGCTAATGGACAATCCCCATTCATGAAGCTTGTAATTACATTGACATTTCCGAGCACAAACAGGCCCACCCGAAAGCCAAGTCCAGGGCCATACAGAGTCCGAGGACTCAACCCACGAGCATCAAAAGTCAGATGCCCGTCCAGAGCCCAGGGCTCACACACGGAGAGAACCATTAGGGTGACCCAATGGTGACATCCCCCTCCGGCTTCTAAACAATTGTCCGCAAACTGACAAACCTCCAAATAACCATGGAGGAGCTGCGGATAATCCTGGAAGTAATCCTCATCAACCCACTGCATATCAATGAGAAGATAGTTCTTGAACTTGATCAGGACATTACTTAAACATATGATCTTTACTTCCACAAGAAAAACACTTCCCTTCACGAACATATTGCACCCTTTGCTCCGAAGTAAGCCCATAGTTAGGCCTCTTATTGAGACGCTTCTTCTCAGAAGTATTTTCAGGTTTTGAGCCTCCCTTGGCTTCACTAAAGTCCTTTTTAGGTGGCTGTCCACCCTTCTGCAGATTTGGGACAGCCTTGTTCTTGCCCTTTTGTGTATGATCATCCCACTAAGTTTGGTTTAGCTTTTGCTCCAACTGTTCGGTGGCTAAGGCAGCTGAAATGAGTTGTTGCAAGGTATGATTTGGATATAACTCCAAACCCGTTTGATAGACCGGTTGAAGTCCCGACTCGAACTTCCTTTTCCTTTCATCATCATCAATACGCATAATGGGAGAGACCTCCAAAAGTGTCTTCCAAAACTTAGATACATACGCATGAACCGTTTCCCCTTCATTTTGCTTCACCCAATCCCACTTTTTGCAGATGTTCTTCTTGGCATTGGGGGGTAAAAATTGTGCATAAAACCGTGATTTGAATTCAGCCCATGTATCCATGGGTGTGCATGAAAGCTTTTCTGCAAGCCACCAATGAGCGGCCGTGCCCTTCAAAAACATGCTTGCATGTCTCACCTTGGACTTCTCGGAAAAGTCCTCGTCACTAAAAGCAATATCAAACTGTGAGATGAAAGACATTGCCTCGGAAGCATCAAACTCACCATGATAAACCTCAACTTGACGGACTTATCTCCAACTTTAAACTCCCGTTTCTTTGTAGCATGATGCTCACTCTCCCCATGCCTCCTCTTTGTACCACAATCACGTGGATCAACCCTTGCATCATGAGGCATACCTGCATGTGACGGTGGCAAAGGTGGACTTGTCCCATGAGTTCTATCTGCATGCAGGTGAGTATCATCACCGGGATCTCCTAATGCATATACATATTCCAGGGAGTGAGTAGTGGTAGGAGCATGACGAGCTGGCTCACTACGAGAGAGCTCAATAGGTAAGGTAGCACGATGATGTTGGTGCTCTCTACGTCCATGGGAAACCTGCATAGATGTCAGACGAGGCATAAAACGATCATCTCTTGAGGTTGAGTGTCCCCCATGTGCATTACTCCGTATACCCTATGGAGTAGAGTCACGGCGAGAAGTGATAGAAGGCTCTTCTCTATGGACAGCAGATTTCAGCTTTGGAGAGGCCACTCCATGCATGTCCACAAGTGAGGATCTCTTGATAACAAGTTCTCCATCTTGTCCCTACATTACATCACCCTTGTCCAAGAGAAAAGAGAGGGCTAACTCCTGAGGTTTCAGCCCTGATCCACGAGTTAAAGCTTCAAAGTCTTCAGACACTGTTGCCTCTTTCTTCTTTGCATCTAGCACTTGTTTGACCTGCGGGTCTTCATATAGATTGGCCAACTCTGTCTCCTTAGCATGGAGAAGCTCACGCATACGCTCAGTCTCAGCACTCATTGCACTTGGCTCTTGCTCCTGCATTATCTCCTTGCCACGAGACAGCTGTCCCAACCATACATGATCACGGGCATAAGGCATCTCACCACGTGTTTGTGCTCCACTGGAATCCCCCTTTGAATTTGGCACCTCCTTGCTACTTGCTTGGCTAGCCATAGTAAGAGTAAAGATACCAATGGATAGTAGTCAGGAAGCCTTTGGATCGTCTTCCAGTTTAGAAATAGGAAGAGTCCGTGCTCTGATACCACTGTAACGGAACCCAGGCAAGGTTCACATCTTCCTGGACTCACTCATCCGATTAGCACTTTTAAACTTACTCTTGGAAAGGCAATAGCACAAGACAAGATAGTTGAAAGTAAATAACAGAAATGAAAAGTACACCACACTTGAGGCCGGAACGGCTGGCTCCCCCCCCCCCCCCAAGGAATGATTTATATTGCTTGGGAGAATTGTTGATACAAGCTCACGGGCACGAAGGCCAGATTTCCAATAGCAAATGTAAAATGAAAACAAATACCAAACAATGTATTGTTGATGAAGAAAACCTCCAACCTCCAAGGAGCTGCCTCACGTGTCTTCACCCTCCAAAGACGCTCACACCGTGCGCTTGCCACCCGTCCTTAGTACTACAGCTCATGCCGTACTAGTCCTTGCGGTGGAGGAGGAGTCCAGACATCTATCAAGTAAAAGTCTTCATAAGCCCCGACTGTCCGGATGGCTGGCTTGAGGGTACGGTATGGCCTGTACCTGCTATACGGCTTGAACCTGCTGTACGACTGTACAGTACGCTGGCCGCTGACTTGTATGGCAGAGGGCTGGCTGGCTGGCCCCTGTATGGCCTGAGGGCTGGCTGGCCCGATGGCTGGCTGGCCTGCGTACAGGCCTGATGGCTGGCTGGCTATGCACAGGTTGCTGTACAGCCTGACAACTGCTGTACGGCCTGTGGGCTGAGCCGTACACAGCTGTGGGCTGCTGGCCGCCTGCACACAGGCTGTGCTGGCCTGCGTACGGATTGGATGGAGGTGGGAAGGAGGAGTCGCTGCTGCTGCTGCTGGCGACTTGACTTCCACGCTGGAGAGGGAAAGAGAGCGCCAGAGGGAGAGCTGTACGGGCTGTCCGTCCCTTAAGCATGGGCTGATCCCCTCCCGTGGGTAGATGGGCACCTTCCACCATGTGGGGGGTTAGGTGGCCATCCCCACACTTAGTCCTACAAAGGTGGGGTGCTTTGGATGCACACCCTCCATTCTTTTTTCTTCATAAAGGTAAAGGGTGCCCGGCCAAAGTATAGATTTGTCCACCATATTTTTAAACCTACAAGTTATTATAACGCATGAAGTAAAACTCCAATAAAGAATACATACTTACCACCTATTCACATGCCACAAATCATGTCAAAAGACAGGGCATTCCACGGCTCACGGGTGGGCGTCCTTGACCCTTGAGCTAGACACACATATCAAGCATGCAGCTAAAACAATTCACGCGAAGACATTTCAAAAGCATGCAAATCATGTGTGCACAATGCAACATTGCTAATGGACAATCCCCGTTCATGAAGCTTGTAATTACATTGACATTTCCGGACACAAACAGGCCCGCCGGAAAGCCAAGTCCAAGGCCATACAGAGTCCGAGGACTTGACCCACGAGCATCAAAAGTCAGACGCCCGTCCAGAGCCCAGGGCTCACACACGGAGAGGACCATTAGGGTGGCCCAATGGTGACACAGGCCAGATGGAGTCAATTGTTCCAACAATTTGGAGGAATGATTGAATGCGTTCCTGGCAAGAATAATCCTGTTGCCGACGCTCGTAGTCGGAAAGCTACCATTCAGACAGTGCAGGAGTCCACTATGCTAGAGATACAAGGACATGATCTAGACAGCATGAGAGCATAGTATGTGGATTCAAAAGAATTCGGGACTCAGTATAGATTGGCCCTCACTTCTGAGCCAGGCCACTATACACTTCAGGATGACTGGTTGTTTTACAAACATCGGCTATGTGTTCTTCGAGAGAAGAGACCGGCACTTCTCCACGATGCCCATGACTCTCTTGTAGGGGGTCATCGGGGCATTAACAATACCTTGGAGAAGTTGGAAAGATCATTTTATTGGCCAAAGATGCGAAGGGATGTTTACAACTATGTTAAGTCCTGTGAGATATGCCAAAAGGTAAAGGTTCCACATTCGAAACAAGCAGGGTTGCTCCAACCTTTGCCAGTTCCGGAGAGACCTTTCCAAGATATTTCCATGGACTTCGTAGACCCACTTCCCGCCTATAGGAACCCGAAACACACAGTGTATGACTATAGTAGACCGGTTCAGTAAGTTTTGCATACTCATCCCGTGCAAACAGACGGCCACAGCAGAAGACATAGCCTGGCTCTTTCTCAGACATTGGTACCCAGTTGGTGGTTTGCCACCCACGGACTATTACATCCGACAAGGATCCAAAGTTTACTTCACATTTTTGGAGATCTTTATTTGATAATTTTGGAACCAAGCTTCAGTTGCTCACACAGATGGCCAAACAGAGATATACAATCAATTGGCCTTTGATGTTCTCAAAGCCTATTGTCATTCACAGCAGGCTAAGTGGGAATTTTATCTCCCTTTGGTGCAAGTCATTCTTAACGATACTCACTCCTCGAGTGTTGGCCGAACTTCATTCGAAGCAGCCTTTGGTCGCCGTTTCTCGTCTCTCCTGACACGAATGGTGTCACCATCTTTGGAGGCCAACAAAACTTCTGAGACTTTTTCAAAGGTTATTGTCATTCACAGTAGGCTAAGTGGGAATTTTATCTCCCTTTGGTGCAAGTCATTCTTAACAATACTCACTCCTCGAGTGTTGGCCGAACTTCATTCGAAGCAGCCTTTGGTCGCCGTTTCTCGTCTCTCCTGACACGAATGGTGTCACCATCTTTGGAGGCCAACAAAACTTCTGAGACTTTTTCAAAGGTTATTGAGTCCGTAAAAGAGCGCTTGACCAAAGTCCAAGAGGCCTACACCAGACAGGCCAACAAGTCCAGGCGAGATGTCAATTACAAAGAAGGGGATTGGGCTTATCTCCGGATTATGAAGCAACGATTGAAGCAAGTGGACAAGCGTTACCCCAAGCTTTCGTTTCAAAGCTTCAGCCCTTTTCCGATCATCCAAAAACTCAGTGATGTCTCAATGAAGTTGAAGTTACCACCCAGTTGGACCATGCACAATGTGTTTCATGTTTCATGGCTAAAACCATATGTTGGTCCACAGTTGTTTGATTTTTTAGATGAGCAGCAACCGGACGTGGTTGATGAAGCCGAAGTGCTTGAGCCTAAGCAGATTCTCCTCCACCGTTGGAAACATGGTTCCGATAGACGCCTTCGACAATTTTACACGAAGTTTCAAGATCGAGGTACCATAAAGCCGTTTGGCTCGATGAAGATTTCTTTCAAGAGTACCCACAGTTGTTGGCGGACTATTTGGAAGCAATGCAAATACCGCCAAGTTAAGGAGGAGGGAATGTCACGTGCACCCTGCACTGTGGTGCACGGTGACAAACTGGCTCATCAGACAGTGCAAGAACATGTACAAAAGTAGAACCCAGTAGGACACTTTTTGTCGTATGCCGTGACCCTTTTGTGAGCCCTCAGTACAGGGACATGTCAGGCATGAGCTACGTAGGTCTTATCCAAACCGTAGAGGGTCAGGGTCAAGGTCAGTCCCCTAAACCCACTTGGAGAAAGTGTGTCAGTTGCATGTAGGTCAATCCATTAGGGTAGGACTGCATCATAAGAGCATTGGAAGCCCTGCATATCATTGGGTCCATTTGGCCTAGGTATTGAAGGCTTAGGCTTTTGGCCACCCTAGGTTGGGGCCCTTGGCCCTATGCCTTGGGGGCATGGCCCCAGCCCTTGATGGGGCTGGCCGACAGGGCTGAAGCAGCCCAAGAGGGGCTGCGTGTGCAGCCCCAGCCCTCTTAGGGGCTGCCCCATAGCCCTAGCCCTCATGGGGGCTAGGCGGGCCGTAGCCAGAGGCAACCGGCCACAGCAGCAAAGGCTGCCGACCAGCAACAAGGGAAAAAAACGCATGACTTTTAGCCCAATAGAAATGGCCGACCAGCTCTAGAGGTGGCCGACCAGCATCTATGGATGCTATATAAACATGGGTAAGTCCTTCATTTAAATCATCTCACAAAAGTTCAAGTCTTCACAAGCAGTTAGTGATGAGGTGTGCTTAGCCTCCCGGCTTTGCATACAAGAGCAAGTCTTTGTACTCCAAGCTTCAAGCAAGTCCATCCCACCTCAGCGTGCATGTCAAGATTGCACAAGGCTCCCGGACAAGCTCAGTCGTTGCCTCGGTGTGCACTTCAGTTGGGATTCCAAGCCGGCGTACTTCCTCTTGTGTTGTTTAATTCAGTGAGAGCTTATCTATAACCTATTATTTCTAAGTCATCATTAATTAGCATAGCTTATTAATAATTGATTTTCTAGAGAAAAAATGTTTTAAAGACAAGACAAATCTTTTGTTGTTTAATTTAGTGAGAGCTTATCTATAAGCTATTATTTCTAAATTATCATTGATTAGCATAATTAGCATAGCTTATTAATCATCATTGATAAGCTACAAGTTTTTGTTGTATTAAAGAGTAATAAAGAGTGAAATGTCATATCCATGACTCAAGAGTTAAAGGTCATTTCTACCCTCTACATGGCTTCCAATTGCTCTTCATTGCCAATCTACATGTGGAAGGGGACATGTGAACCCTCACATGAGACTTCTTGGGTGTCAATGGCGGCCATTGGACATTGACATCTTTCGAGAATTGAACCTGCATCAAGAAGGGGGGCATGTTAACCCTCACCAAAGACTTCTTTGACATCGATGTGGCCACTAGGCATCATCTATTTCCTTCTTCACTACATATAAAGAATGTTTTATCCTGAAGGATTATTGCCTTCATTCACTTATTATGTCATCACTCGTAGATTCCTTATTGCATGTAGACCCTTATGTCCTCTTCATTATTCTTGCTTTTCCTTCTTGCCTAATAGCCATTTTTTGAAGCTAGCTCTTCTAAAGATCCCATTTTGTTTCCCATTCATCCCTTCTATTTAATGGCACTCACTTTGTGTTTCTGATTCCTCCTTCCACTTTAATGGCACTCCCCTTGTGTTTCCCATTCCTCCCCTTTAATGGTTCTTCCTCTCAAGACACTCCTATCAAAAAATTATGACCACCACCCTTGAGGACATCCCATGACTGATCACTACCTTACCACCCTACTACTTTCCTTACTGAGGCGAGTAATTTTGAGTTTCTTCATAATCCACTTGAGGAGGGTTCCTACACTACAAGAAGATATTTCTGCAAAAAGTGTGCATCTAAAATATGGAAAGAACTTCTTCAATAAACTTATTTTGTGTTAGTCAGATAAAAACATGGTGCAAGTCTATCATGACTTGAATACCAAGGTAGTATTATAGTTCACCCCAAATAGGTCACTGGGAATGCCATGGAGAGTTCAATCATGGCGTGATGAAACACTTGGGTAGTATTTCCAAGTTGAAAAAAATCATCCACATAGATAGAAATCGAAAAAAAAAACACTATGACTTCAAACATCGAGAGAAGACTTAAAAAATTTGTGTAAGAAAATATACAAAAGTGTATTTGGTGTAGTGTTCTTTGAAAGTGAGAAAATAATGGTAAATTTTGAGAGAGATGCTTTCTATTCGGTCACATAAATCTGGATGTAGTGGTTCTAAGAGGTTTGAAATACAAGAGTGTGAGCATGGAAAACATTGGTGATGAGTTTTGTCCAAGATACATCCTTCCCAAATATATATTTCGGTGAGGGTTTTTAGAAGGTCATTACAAAGATTTTACATCTCACAAAGAGCATATATGTTGAGATGTTCTAATTGATAATGTCATCGTTCTATTTCTAATCCTATAGCATTATTTTTTATCGTAGAAAGTTATTTACCATGGAAACACTGGAAACACCCAATGGAAAAAATTAGAGAGAGAGAGAGAGAGAGAGGGAGAGAGAGAGATATATATAAATATTAAAAATATTAATTTTCTTTAGGAATAGAGGATGGACATGTAAGAATTACCTTAGATAAAGGTAGGTTTAAGTGCATGCTTACTTAGAGAGTAACATTGAAATTGGAGATGCTTTGTATTGATGTTGCGATACCCAATCCAAAAATCAAAAAATAAGACATGTTAACATCTTGTGTTCTTTTAATCACATTATTATCTTCTCTCCAACAAGAAATAATTAATTTTCTTGAGAAAATATATTTTCAAGACAAGGCAATTCTCGTGTTGTTTATTTTAGTGCAAGCTTATCTATAAGCTGTTATTTCTAAATCATCATTAATTAGCATAACTAGCATAGTTTATTAATAATTGATTTTCTTGAGAAAAAATATTTTGAAGATAAGATAATTCTTGTATTGTTCAATTTAGTGAGAGCTTATCTATAACCTATTATTTCTAAATCATCATTGATTAGCATAACTAGCTTAGCTTATTAATCATCATTAATAAGCTATAACTTTGTGTTGTATTAAAGAGTAATAAAGAGTGAAAGTTTATATCCATGAGTCAAGAGTGAAAGTTCATTTCTACTCTCTACACGGCTTCCAATTGCTCTTCATTGCCATCTTCTAAGAATGAATCTACATGTGGAAGGAGGGCATGTGAACCCTCACATGAGACTTCTTGGGTGTTAATGGCGGCCATTGGAAATTGACATCTTTTGAGAATTGAATGAATCTGCATCAATAAGGGGGGCATGTTAACCCTCGCCAAAGACTTCTTGGGCATCGATGTGGCCACTAGGAATCATCTATTTCCTTCCTCGCTAGATATAAAGATTGTTTTGTCTTGAAGGATTATTGCCTTCATTCACTTCTTCTATCGTTGCTCGTAGATTTCTTTTATCGCATGTAGACCCTTATGTGCTATTGATTATTATTGCTATTCCTTATTGCGTAGTAACCAATTTTTGAAGCTAGCTCTTCTAAAAATCTCGTTATGTTTCCCATTCATCCCTCCTCTTTAATGGCACTCGCCTTGTGTTTCCTCCTTCCACTTTAATGACACTCCCCTTGTGTTTCCCATTCCTCCCTCCCCTTTAATGGTTCATCCTCTCAAGACACTCCTATCAAAACATTTTGACCGTGACCCTTAAGGACATCCCACGACTAATCATTACCTTACCACCCTACTACTTTCCTTACTGAGGCAAGTAATTTTAAGTTTCTTCATAATCCACTTTAGGAGTGTTCCTACACTACACTACAAGAAGATCTTTCCTCAGCAAGTGTGCATCTAAAATATGGAAAGAACTTATTCAAGAAGATCTTTCCTCAGCAAGTGTGCATCTAAAATATGGAAAGAACTTATTCAATAAACTTCTTTTGTGTTAGTCAGATGAAAACATGATGCAAGTCTCTCATGACTTGAATACCAAGGTGGTATTATAGCTCACCCCAGATCGGTCATTGAGAATGCCATGGATAGTTCAACTATGGCATGATGAACTACTTGGGTAGTATTACCAAGTAAAAAAATATCATTCACATAGATAGCAACCAAAAGAAAAACACTATGACTTCAAATAGTGAGAGAAGACTTCAAAAATTTGTGTAAGAAAGTAAACAAAAGTGTATTTGGTGTAGTGTTCTTTAAAAGTGATAAAATAGTGGTAACTTGTGAGAGATATGCTTTCCATTGGGTCACATAAATCTGGATGTACTAGTTCTAAGGGGTTTGAAATACAGGATTGTGAGCATGGGAACCATTGGTGATGAGTTTTGTCCAAGATACATCCTTTCCAAATCTCTATTTGGGTGAGGGTTTTTACAAGGCCATTACAAAGTTTTTACTTCTCACAAAGTGTATATATGTTGGGATGTTCCAACTGATAATGTCATCGTAAATGTCATCGTACTATTTATATTCCTATAGTGTTATTTTTTACTGTAGAAAGTTCTTTGCCATGAAAATACTAGAAACACCCAAAGGATACAACCTACCTTGTTGCTTGCAGATGATATGGATGACTTTTCCATCGAGAAGCTTGACATGTATGACATAGTATTTATAATGAAACTCAATGAAAATGCTATTTACTAAGAAAAGATTTTGAGCAACACTAGGTACATAAAAGACATTGTCAATCTTAGTAGTTTGATCATTTGGTAGGGAAATGTGTATTGAGCCAATACACATTGAAGGCAAGACTAGGTACATAGAAGACACTGCCAACCTTAATTTTGACAGTCTTATAGGGAAATGTGTACTGACCCAATACCTATTGAAGGTACATTACTATCATAACCTAGGTTAAGATCTTGGGTATTCGATAATGGTTTGTAATTGATAAGATATTTTTTGTTATTAGTCATGTTGTGAGTGGCTCTAATATCAAAGAACCAAGTGTCTTCACGACCTTGAAAGCATGCTAGGGCCATAGCCAAGAGTTGAAGGGATGATGGTGGATCTAATGTAGGACCTAAGGTGTCAATATCCTCGTGACAATTGCTCACTTTTTTTTTGTTTCGACAGTCAAGCTCCAAATGCCCCTTCTGATTGCAATACCAACATGGAGGCTCCCTAATATAGGGAGGGGGGACTGTAAGAGACATTTTTTATTGTAATTGGTTTGTTTATTAAAGCCCTCATTAGAAGAAATTTTTTATTAAAACCATCATCTGTTATTGTTGGATCGTTTAGACAAATTTATAAAGGAAAGCATGGCATGAGTGTCGTTTCTAGGGATTGTTGTGGTCCTCATTGCTTCCTCTTAGAGAATATGACTAGTCAATTTGCTGGTGAGACACATTGACAATTTTTGTTTGTGTAGTGATAAAGGGCCGCCATTTTTGAGGTAAGTTATCTTATCTGAAGAGAAAGGTCTATCACTAGGTTAGAAGGGATAGCTTCATCCAAAATTTGTTGCCTTCATTCATGGTAAAATAAAGAGGCCTTTCTCTAATAAAGCAACCCTTGTTGACATGACAATAGGTTGATAACTAGAATGTAATAGATGCCACATAACTTTTGTGTGTCACCTATATGTAAGATGACTTCTATTTGGGCTACAAAGTCCTTGGCTAACTAGGCTTCATGATTGCTGACATGATCGGTGCCAACAAGGTATGCATCAAAGCCAAGAGCAACGGCCCATATAGGAGGATCGTCGAAGAACATCCTCATTTGAACCCTCCAAACAAGATAATTTTGACCAATTATTGTGGTGGGATCAAAGGATTGGCAAGATTTGGTCGTGGTTGGCTTGGGTTGCCATGGTTGACGTGTCTTGCTAGATAAGTTGTTTTATATGTTGTCCGATCAACACTAAAAGGGTGGTAAAATATTTCTGATCGAGCCGTAAAGTTCTAAACGCCTAGCATCATATTAGTACCGTGTATAAATTAGGATCTAGCTAATCTACAAAGATATTGATTGTTTACGAGAGGGATGCTAAGCAATAACATAAGATTATATTTATTTGTGCCCAAATAGGCTTTTGGTTACAAGAAGCGTCGCTTCATAAGATGGTTGTTCGTTTGAAAACTAGGAATGTCCTAGACTTATGTATGTGAAGTATTAACTCATTAAGGTTGATGTAATTAAATTTAACCTTCACAAGTTCGTAAGGGTCTATCAAACCCTCACAATCTCTAGACACACACCGCCTTAGTGCCCTGGCTATATAAACTGCCAAACCAGACTATCCCTTGCATTAGCCTACTTGTCCTCATTACACCACTTCGCATAACTGCTAGAGCTACAAGCTTTGCATACTTTCTCCTTGTCCTGGTTTCCTGCACGTCCAGAGCAGCTCTAGCGGGTACGTGTGTCGTGTACTTTGCGTTATGTCTTGCGTTTGTACTTTTCTATAACAGCGATCTATTTCTAACTTGTTTGAGGTATCAACATGTAAGCAGGCAGAGCAACAGAGGAGCAACTATACGGTGCGGCCGCCTTCACCGACGGTCGTCCTTTCCCACCGCACCACCACCATCATCATTGTGTCCTCCGCCCGCTAGTTCCTCTTCCTCTTCACCAGTGCCTGTACTGGGCACGCCTCTACCTTCTCCTAAGTCTACACCAGCGCATGTACCAGGCACGCCTCTACGTCCTTCTCCTGATTCTACACCACCAGCAGGCGCGCATATCCCGAATATCCATGGCCGCCAGTGCGTGGTGTGTGGCTATCGCTGATGCCGGCTCGAAGGCCCTTGAGACGGCTTTGTTCTACGAATGCACAATGAACTCCCAGTTCTGTCAGGCCATCATGCCCGGCCAGAACTGCTTCGAGCCTGACACGCTGTCCTCCCACGCATCTTATGCTTTCAACGCCTACTGGCAGGCTCACAAGAATGCAAGCGCCACCTGCGACCTCCAGGGTGCGGCTGTGCTTGTAGACGCCGATCCTAGTAAGATCCTCACTCCTCCTCGTCTATATCACCTAGTACGTCCTGTGTTCTTTATCACATGATCTGACCAGACATTTATTGTTTGCAGGTTACGGCGCATGCCACTACGCGTCCGCTTGACGAGCGTCAGCATTTTTCTCTTCCCGGACAATGCTATGATTTTGTGAAAACTGCGTTTTGCAAGACTTAATCATCAATCCTTCATTTTGTCCAGTCTAGCATGCGCTCTGTTGTACGTTGTTCTGTTTGCCAAGAGTTCATGCACTAACTACCTGTGATTATGGTAGTGGCAAGCGTTTTTCTGTTGGCCAAGAGTTCATGTACTAACTACCAAGAGTTAAGAGTTCAGGTACTAACTACCTGTGATTATGGTAATGGTAAGCGTTCTAGGCACGTGAACGGTTGAAGCTCACAATGCTCATGTAAAACAAAGTACACGGTAGCGATAGACTGAATGCATCGTGAGTTACATCGATGTATTACTTACTTTCCCTCATACATCGATGTATTACTTACTTTCCCTCATGCATGAACAATTTACACATCTACAATCAAGAGAAAATGATATTGTTTCCCTTTCTAAATTCACATGGGTGCTACCCGCCATTCATTCCTGAAACAATCACCACATAATTTATGGAAAGCTTACTCAGTAAAGATTTCACCAAATAAGCAATGATGCTTTACGCTTGTTCTCACGTCCTACCTAGCCAAACAAACCTTTCCATATTGTATCCGAATGTACTTTAGATTTAATTATTGGCTACTTAAAGTCTTTGACTTAGCACATGAAAATGATTCATTTGATAGCAACAATAGTCCTATTGTTCTCACTCTCAATGATTTATAGATCTTTTGCTCTACTTTTTGGTGAATCCCTAGTCGATTCATTTTTTGCATGAGAGTGATATGTATTTTGTGCTTCTTGCTTATATGATATGGTATCCACTTTTCTAAATGATGTGGTTTCTACTATCAGTTCGTATTTTATATAGAAATGTTGAGTACATTTTGCACATTTTCAGATAGTAACATCCCTATAATAACAAATTTAAGAGAGGAAGTTTAACAAAAAGGGGGAGAGTGGGACAAAAAGACACACACACAATGACATATTGAATACTTTTTTGTTGGGATGTGATTTACATGTGTTTCTATAACTTTGTGTTGTTTTCAAGAGTAATAAAGAGTGAAAGGTCATATCCATGAGTCGAGTGAAAGGTCGTTTTTACTCTCTACAATGTCATGGCTTCCAATTGCTATTCACTGCCATCTTTAGACAACTTCTAAGAATGAATCTACATCTAGAAGGGGGGGGACATGTGAACCCTCTCACGTGAGACATCTTGGGTGTCAATGGTGGCCATTGGACATTGATATCTTTAGAGAATTGAATCTGCATCAAGAAGGGGCCATGTTAACCCTCGCCACGGACTTCTTGGGCATCGATGTGGCCACTAGGCATCATCTATTTCCTTCTTCACTAGATATAAAGATTGTTTGGTCCTGAAGCATTATTTTCTTCATTCGCTTTTTATGTCGTCGTAGATTCCTTATTGCATGTCGACCTTTGTGTGCTATTGATTCTTCTTGTTGTTCCTTATTGCATAATTACCCATTTTTTGAAGCTAGATCTTCTAAAGATCCCCTTCTGTTTCCCATTCATCCCTCTTCTTTAATGGCACTCGCCTTGTGTTTCCCCTTCCTCCTTCCACTTTAATGGAACTCCCCTTATGTTTACCATTTCTCCCTCCCCTTTAATGGTTCATCCTCTCAAGACACTCCTATCAAAAAATTATGACCGTAGCCCTTGAGGACATCCCACGACTGATCATTACCCTACCACCCTACTACTTTCCTTACTGAGGTGAGTAATTTTGAGTTTCTTCATAATCCACTTTAGGAGGGTTCCTACACTACAAGAAGATATTTTCTCGGTAAGTGTGCATATAAAATATGGGAAGAGCTTCAATAAACTGCTTTTGTGCTAGTCACATGAAAACATGGTGCGCAAGTCTGTCATGACTTGAATACTAAGGTAGTATTATAGTTCACTCGAAATCGGTCATTTGAGAATGCCATGGAGAGTAAAACCATGGTGTGATGAACCACTTGGGTAGTATTCCCAAGTAAAAAAATATCATCCACAAAGATGGAGACCGAATTAAAAACACTATGACTTCAAATAGTGAGAAAAGACTTCAAATTTTTGTTTAAGAAAATAGACAAAAGTGTATTTGGTGTAGTGTTCTTTGAAAGTGAGAAAAAAGTGGTAACTTGTGAGAGAGATGCTTTCCATTGGGTTACATAGATCTTGATGTACTAGTTATAAGGAGTTTGAAGTAAAAGAGTGTGAGCATGGGAAACATTGGTGATGAGTTTTGTCCCAGATACACGCTTCACAAATCTCTATTTGGGTGAGGCTTTTTGGAAAACCAATATTACAAAGTTTTTACACCTCACAAAGTGCATATATGTTGGGATCTTCTAAGTGATAATGTCATCGTACTATTTCAAATCCTGTAGTGTTATTTTTTAGCGTAGAACGTTCTTTGCAATAGAAACACTCGAAACACCCAAAGAATACAACCTACCTTTTTGCTTGTAGGTCATATGGATGACTTTTCCATCGAGAAGCTTGACATGGATGACATAGTATTCATGATGAAACTCAATGACAATGCCATTTATTGAGAAAAGATTTTGAGCAAGACTAGGTTGGCCAATTAGAGAAGGCAAGGCTAATTTTCAATTAATGCTACCACGACCAAGTTAGCTTGATCATGGAAAAGGGTTGATATTTCTATTTGGGCATTCTAAAGGAGGAACATAGATTACTTTACCGAGATTAGATCCGATTTCCTTGATGAATGGACAGGAAGAAGGGTAAATCTAATAGCTCAACCCATATAGGGCATCGATGCTGAGTTCTTTCTTAATAGTTTGAATGGGTTACCAAGGAAACACATGCATAGGGGTTTGATTCAAGACTATTATCTATTGAATACTGGACTATTGCATGTAGCAGAGTAGAAGATGACTTCAGATAGACCTTGTCAGCATAGAAAACCTTGGATACAGCATAGTAGCCAAATCCCTTGTAAATCCATGCAACAATTTCAACTCTGGAGGGAATCTTACTAGTAAAATAGAGAACCATAGCATAGGTGAGGAAGATATTTACATGATTCCATACTAGAGCAAGTTCGATGATCTCCTAGTTGGCTTGGATCGAGTCATCGTGGGTGAGGAAATCACCAATAGCATGGCGAAGCCTTTCCGGTTCATAGTAGGGAGCAGCTAAAATTAGGGAAAAAGGGAGACAAAAGCTCAGAGCAGGTACATGTGCAGAACAATAGGTCTCTATCCACCTGCACCATTACACTATACATACACATACATACATATATACATACACAAATATACATACATACATACACATATATACACACATATATATGAAAATATTGGGGGGAGGGAAGAGAGCTTGAGCTCTTGCAAGCACACACACACACACAAACCCGAGAAGAGAACTCATAGTGATGAAAGGAAGAAATTCTTCTTCTTCTTCTCTACTCAAAAAAAGAGGTCTACAAAAGATAAGTGAAACCCAAACATAAGTACTAGAGTACTATGTACATGTGGTCCATAATGTGAACACACTAGATAGGTGAGCTGTTATGATAAGTATGCCATAAATCGGTAAGTGAACTAGGTAGTATATTTTAGTTATAGAATCCCTGGTGAAGATCTGTCGTGTCAACTACCAAACAAACCAGTTGATGTGAATGTATAATGGTCACCCAGGCATATCATGAGTGTCAGTTCTAGTTGAGCTTAACATCTCAACACTCCCCCTCAAGCTAAACTCCATCTCCATCACTCCAAGCATGCTGCGAAATCTACAAAGCTTCTCAGCTCTCCCAAGGCCTTGGTGAAAATGTCAGTAGCCTCATCCACTGTGCTGAGGTACACGAGTGTTAAGGACACACATTATCCCTAACAGAAAACTACAAACAAATAACATCTCCCAACATTCCCAACATTTCCAACGTGCCTAACATTCCCAAAACTACTAACATTCCGACTTTCCCAAAGTTCTCAGCATTTTGACTTTCCCAAACTCTCAACATTCTGACTTTTCCAAAACACCCAACATTCTGACTTTCCCAACAGAGAACAAATATAATAGATTAATCAGATTAAATAGAGAATACAATAGAGTTAGACATGACAGGCATGTTGGGGAGATCAGACTTGTATTAATTGATAGCAATAGTATTTATCTTCATCTTCACAGCATCAACATAACATCAGCAAATTCTGATAAGCAACAGTGTGTTGATCCCGAATCCTACACATATAGTTATGTTTCCCAAAAGTCCCATGAACACCTATGCCCACATCCACTTAACTTCCTAAAGGCTTATACCTCTTCATATCAGTCCATAAGCACACTTACTAAGGTTCCCAACATACATATATGCATATTGAGTATGTAAAGCTCTAGGCTTACAATGAGATCAATCTCACCTACAAACAAACAACATCTCCCAACATTCCCAACATTCCTAACTTGCATGACATTCCCAAAACTACTAACATTCTGACTTTCCCAAAGTTCCCAGCATTCTGACTTTCCCAAACTCTCAACATTCTGACTTTTCCAAAACACCCAACATTCTGACTTTCCCAACAAAGAACAAATATAACAGATTAATCAGCATATAGTTATGTTTCCCAAAAGTCCCATGAACACGTATGCCTACATCCACTTAACTTCCTAAAGGCTTATACCTCTTCATATCAGCCCATAAGCACACTTACTAAGCTTCCCAACATACATATATGCATAATGAGTATGTAAAGCTCTAGGCTTTATACCTGGCACACTTAGTGGCTAATTTTTCCCAAAATTAAGACTTGAATTCACATCCCTTGTCCATCAAAATAAAATACTAGTTTTGTTTCCTATCAATAATACTGAGTTGCTTGAAATAAAAACTAATTCTGATCAGTTTGTAAATCAATTTCTTCTTCCATTTCCTTTAGTATTTCATCCATGCTCTATTTCTGCAAATCCTGAGGCTTGTCTTGTTCTGTAACTTGATCTTTAGCACTTTCAGCTTCACTGAAACCAAAATGATTTTTGTCTAGTTCGCCTGAGTGTTAAGTACTTCATCTAGACCTTCTTTTGGTACCACCTCGCTTCCTGCTGATGACTATTTGGTTTGAACATCTTGCATATCTTCAGTGTTTATCTCTAGATCTTTACCTGCACTCAAAAGCATTAAAAGATAAATTTGGTCCAGTGTTTTGAAGTTCCTCTGTATCATCCACGTCCAAAGTTTGGATGCTGTCTTCTTTTTCTATAATCCACATTTTTGCTTTATGTCTTTCAAAAGCTAAATCCTTCTTCAATTGTTCATTTTCCATTTTCAATTGGTTGAATTCCAATCTATTTTGCTTGTTAGCAACCAATTCCCATGGCTTGTCCACAATTACTTTCAATCTCTACTTAATTTTTTCCCACATATCCATCCTTGCTTGCAATAATTGTTGCTTTAATGTCTCAAAATCATCATTGCTCATGAAGACCCCATCTACTTCAATTTCTGACTCTATCATGTCTGATAACTATTTCTCAACTTCAGACAATGTAGAGACCTTCTCCAACAATAGTTGTTTGTCTATAGATAATTCATTATTCATCTAGCCAAATACCCTAACTCAGATTCATAGTTAGATTTTATTGAACTCAACCACTTACTCACTAGTGTATTGAGTTTATCTTGCTGAAGAATTGTGGCCTTTAATTCATCTATGTCTTTTTGATATTGATCCTCTAAAAGCTTGGTCTGAGACTCCAAATCTGCAATCCTCGTCTTTAATTTTTGAATTTCCTGTCTTGATGAGCTTGATTCATCCACAGAGAGTTGCAAACCCAGAATCTGACTTTCCAAGTCCTTTTACTTTCTTTGATTCATCTGAGAGGAAATACTCTGATTATCCATATAGCTCTCAACAATTTTCAAAGCTTGTTGTGCTTCAAAGAATGTAATGTCTACAAAGTTAAGCTTAACAGCCTTAAATTGAGCTACCAATTGTGCACTTAGATCTGATTTGCCCTTGACTATGTCCTCTGGAGTCCTTAACAAGTTTTTTAGCAGCTTGAGTTTTTTGACTTTCTTCCCAAACCTTTGTTGTGGAGTGGTCTTCACAATATCCTCTCCAAGAATATTCTTGCCAACTGATTCCTCATGCTTCTTTCTGTTGAGCAAATTGCATTGCTCTATTGCTTCCATTTCTGAATAACTAGCTTCCATCAAATCCTTGACCAAAGCATCTTGTCTCTATTTGGTTCTAGCTTCAAACTTGTATCCTAACAAGTCAAGGGGTAAATCATCATCATCAGAGTTATCCTAAGTTTTTTGGGGTGAAATGACCTTGGTAGCCAGATCTTGACCATAGATAAAACTCAATTGGGATGACTTTGCAAATAAAGCAGATAGTATTGGAGCTAGCTTTGAACTTTTGTCCACCTTTCTTTTATCCTGTTGCATTACCTCTGACATGATTTTCTGATGTAGTATGTTTGCCCAACTAATTTTCACTCCTTGCTTAGCAACATACATGTAAGCATAATTCATTTTTGACATACCACATAAGTTGGTACCTCCTTTCAAGAGACTCAACATTTCTTAGTAAAAAATAATTTCTGTAACCTATTTCCCCAAAATCTTTCTCCATAATATCATGAGAGCATTTTTCACATTTGATTTTAGAAGTTAAAGGCAATTGAAATACCTGTGAAACCAATTCTGGTAGATTGTGTATGAAAAAGCCTTGATTTTGCTGTAAGAACTTAAACTGCTGCTGTGCTTAAGAATTCAATCTCCATGAATCCCCAAGTAGGCATGCATAATCATACAAATTGATCCTCTTGAGCCAGATTACATTTTCTCTGGTTATGATGTCGAGATAATGTCGAAAGTCCTCACAAAAGGCCCCATATTATCAAGTGCTTGTCTCTTTACCTATTTGGGAGTGATTTCTTCTTCACTACACACATCTTGAGCTGCTGCCAAATATGAATATTATGCCTTTGCTTTGTCTTGACCTCTAGGACTCTTGCAAAATGGCTGCTTGCTTTTTGTAGCCTCCATGAGTTGTAGAAAGGAAAGAGCTACTATAGAAGGTGGTGAGGACATAAACGCAGAGAACAAAAACACAGAAGACAAGCGTTTTTAAAAATAGAGTGTGTAAATAATCACTATCACCACACACTTGTAAGGTAATGTCAATAAATAATGATTTCCACATGCAAGTTCTTGACATCTCACACTTGTCCACTCCATTTTTGGTCGACTCCTTTGCTTTGTTGCCATGTGTATAAAGTTGGTCATAACAGAATCCTGGTTCAGATTTAAATTTTCTCCCAAAAATGGCTTTAATCTGAATCCATTTATTGGTTTGTCTAAACAATTGCCACTCAAATCAGACAATTTGAAAGTGCCCTGGCCCAAAACTTCTCTGATTCTAAAAGGACCAACATACCTTAATTTTAATTTTCTTGGCCTTAGTCCCCTTAGAATTATAGACCAGTGCCAAGTCATTCACTTTAAATAGCTTAAATTTAATATTTATATTAACCCATTGCTGTCTTCTTCTCTGAATAATTTCACTAGTCTGACTTGCCTGAAGTCTCTATTCTCCCAATTCCAGCAGGCTGATCCAATCTATGAGCCAAAGAATCTTCAGGATTAAGTTTATATTGAATAGCTACTCTCAAGCTAGGTACCAAAAATTCCATTGGAACAAGTGCTTCCAATCCATAAACTAATTTGAATGGAGTTAAGCCTGCTTTGTATGCTGTTTTGAATGCCCATAAAGCTGAATCCAACTTTATATCCCAATGTTTTTTGTTATCACCTACTGTTCTCTTTAATATTTTGATCAAAATTCTGTTAGAGCTCTTAGATTGTCCATTAGCTTGAGGATAATACACAATGGATTTTTTATGAATGATGAAATGCATTGTTGTTAGCTCTTTAATAATAACCTTGTTTAGAAAATGAACTCTGTGATCAGAGACCAATTCTATAGGACATCCAAACCTTGTCATAATGTTCTTATACAGAAATTTGGCTATAGTTTGAGCTTTGTTATCCCTCAAAGCTACTGCTTCTACCCACTTTGTGCAATAATCTATTGCTACTAGAATATACCTGTTTTGGGTAATATTAGCTGCTACTGGTTTAATTGGTCCCATAAAATCCAAACCCCACTTTTGAAAAGCTTCCAAAGGTAAAATAGGTTGATGTGGCATTCTACCAGCATGTGTGGGTTTTCATCTCTTTGACATACTAAACATTATTTAGAAAATTGATAAGCATCTTTTAAAACAATTGGCCACCAGAGTCCAGCTAAAAATACCTTTCTTCCTGTTATTTTTCCAAAAAAATATCCACCAGCTAAACCTCCATGTGCTTCAATCAAAACTGCTCTTTGCTCAAAATCAGGTACACATCTTCTTATTACTTGATCAAGCCCTCTTTCATATAATACTCCAGCAATTATAAAAAAGGAAGTACTTCTCAGAGCTAACCTTTTCTTTTGGTCTTATGTCATCACACTTGGAAGTTATCCATGTGTCAAAAAGAACATCTCATCATACCAATTATCTGGTTCATGTATCTGATTTTTCTGGTCCATCTAAAGTTTTTGATCATTCTAATCAGTCTGACTTATCTAACTGTTCTGATCATTCTGATTTTTCTTACTACTCTGACCAATTTAATAGATTATTTTGATTTTTTCTTACTACTCTGACCAATTTAATTCTGATTATTTTGATTTATCTGAAATAGATTTGCATCAGGGGAATCATCAGCAACTCCTACTGGTAGCTCACCTATTTCTAGTCTGTTGAGATAATCTACAACAACATGTTCTCTCCCTGGTGTATGCACTACAGAATAATCAAATTCCTGAAGAAGTATGATCCATCTAGCCAGTCTTCCTAAAATCTATGTTTTGTTCACCAAATTATATTAAAGCTTGATGATCCATATGAAAAATTACTTTATTGGCCAGCAAATAATGTCTGAATTTGTTTTATGCATATACCATCCCTAGAGCTTCCCTCTCTAAAACGGAATAATTCTATTCAGCATTAGTTGTTAAGACGTTGCTTGCATAATAAAGAGGTCTAAACCATCCTTTTATCTTTTCCTGCATCAATACAGCTCCTATGGCAATATGTGAGGCATCCACAAAAATATGAAATGGTAAATCCCAATGAAGTGGTTGTAAAATAGGTGCCACTATTAACATCTTCTTCAATCTCTGAAAAGCTATCTGTTGTTCCTCTTTCCACAAAAAGGTTACATTTTTTTGTCAATTTGGTTAATGGAACAAAAACATAAGATAAATACCTTAGAAAACTGTTGTGCCACTTGACTTGACCTACAAATCTCATCAACTGCTTAACATTTTTGGGTTCCAAAGCATTTTGTATAGTCTCTACCTTTCTCGGATCAATTGACATTCCTTCTTGGGAAACTAAATATCCCAATAGAACACCCCTATTAACAGAAAATGCACACTTTGCTGGATTGAGAGATAACTTGGCCATTCTACATCTTTCCAAACTTAACCTCAAGTGCATTAAATGATCTCTTCTCTTATGAGAAACATTGAAGTCATCTAAGAAAGCTTTCGTAAATTGGGTTTTGGAAGATATGCTTTGAATGTATATAAATGAAAACAAAAATAATTGGATAGGATATTTGCCATTGATTGAATTTGCTTATAATAGCTCATGGCATGCTTCAACAAGGATGCTCGGGGGGTGCACTACTACAAAACCCTTGGTATAATGTGTGTTCAAGAGGTATTAAAAAAACCCCTTACCTAAAATTTTTCCCCTAATAAAACAACCCCTATTTACACATGAACTAACAGATGTTTTTCTAAAGTTGAATTGAAAAACCCCTTTTGTTAATATAATCCTGTTAAATTTTCTCAATTTATCTAATTAAAAAACCCATTCATTTGAACTCACGTGGTAACTTACATTTTTTTAAGGTGAACCCCTCGGGCAAGGATGACACCTTTTGAAGCTATGTATGGGTTTAATTTTATCCGACACCTTTGAAATTCTCAATCTTGATAATAGAGTAGAAATTTCCAAGCAGATGCTAGATAGAATGGATAACAAAGTAGCCAATATTAGAAAGCACATTAGAGATGCTGAAAAGAAATAGAAGGAGTACTATGACAAGAAAAGACGATCAATGGCTTTTGCAATCAGGGATATGGTTTTCTATAAAGTAATTCCCCAATGGACTCACCTAATTCTTGGGAAGGAGGAGCTTGCTTCAAACCATAAAGTGTTTTCTTTAAAAGATAAACATCATGCTCATGACCTTTGACTTGAAAACCTTATGGCTGTTCCACAGACTTCCTCCTCTAAATCACCATTAAGAAATGCTGACTTAACATCCAATTGAAAGATAGACCAAGCATAATGTGAAGCAAGAGCAAGAACAATTCTCATAGTAGAATAACGTGTTGTAGGTGCAAAGGTTTCATCAAAATCTTCACCTTCTTTTTGTGCATAACCTTTGGCCACTAAACGAGCTTTGTATTTGTCAAGAGAACCATCTAAAGTAAATTTGACTTTAAAGATCCACTGAACACCAATAACTTTACGATGTGAAGGATGTGATACAAGCTCCCATGTGTTATTCTCTTGAATAGATTGAAATTCAACTTGCATAGCTTCATACCAAATGAGGAAGAGAGAGAGCTTCCTCAATAGTTTCAGGCTCATAGACATCAAATGATTGAGACATCAATGCAATATTAACTGAACCATGATTGCGTAGCACACGAGTAGTAGATGTTTGAGCATCTGAATAAGAAATACCTAAGTCCTGAAGAAGTGAGTGCACCCACTTAGGAGGCTCCTTTGAAGTAGTTGGCATAGAAGAAGGAGTGGATGTTGAAGGCATAGTTGATGAAAAAGATAGGGTAGGAGGAGTAGTGGATGTGGTGGAAGGTGACGGTTGAATGTCCAATGATTCAAACTCTAAAGAAGAGAAAGGATCTTGTGTAGAAGAGGGTGATGGGACTCCTTGAAGACCAAATGTGAGCTCATCAAATTTTGCATCACGAGAGAGAACAACATCATTCTTATTAGGATCCCAATTCACACCCCACTACCATTTTGTGTTCTCAAATCTTATGGCACCATTGTTGAACACCATGCTCTTCCTTGCTCTCTAGTTTAATATTGCTCACACACTGAAATCTACTTTGATGCCCTCATCAACAAATCATTCCATTTGCTAGCACTACCATTGATTTCTTCTATAGATTAAGATGCGTACTTGTTCCTAATAAATGCATTTGCAAGGTGGTTGAAATCAACATTGCACTCGTTCTCTTACAATCTTTATCCTCATGACCATGCCATTCCCTTCAAAAATTTTCAACCTTATTCTTGATGAGAAATTTGCATCTTATGCCCTTGGATTATTTGCAGGATTACCAAGTGTTAAAGGGATCACCAACACACCCTCAAAATTTACTCTCTCATACACACACATAGAAGAATTTTAATTGAAAAAGGTAGAGAGATGAGAGAGAATATATCTTTTATTATTAAAAAAGTACAATGACATCATCATTAAGCATCTCCTTCTTCAAACACATAAGATACATTCCAAGAAGCAGGACTCTCAATAACCAATTCATGTGAATATTCCATTTTCACCTTTTCACATCACACAACCTTGGAATATGAACCATACAATATCATATATTCATAAGCACACATTTCTATGATCACGCATGCCTCTGGGAATCTAGCTTTAACAGGAAGGAAGGTAGGTAGTTGAAAAATGGGGTAATTTAGCAAGGATGGGTTGGAAGCACCTTACATCTATGTGCCTTCATAAATAGACATTCTTTTGCATAATATGCATATGTATATGCATATTTGTTGTTAATGTGCTTACATAACAACACATGTGTATGCATTAGTGCATATGCATGTACATAATGCAGATATGCATGGACATTAGTGCTAATGCACACACATTAGTGATACATATACATGCACATTGGAGCCAATGCACATGCATGTGCATAAAGTGCTAATGTAAATGAGTTATCACATATGCGCTTGCATTTGTGTATATGCATATGCATAAAGTGCTATAATGCATAATGGTATGTATGCTCTTGCATATGGTATGTATGCGTCTCGCATGTGCACATATACATGTGCATTAGTGCATAGGCATGTGCATTAGCACATAGGCATGTGCATTAGCACATATGCTCTTGCATGTGAACATAGTCACATATAATATGAGTGTATGCTATATAAAGAAAATACAAGAGTGAGGGAAGAAGTGCATATGCGCATGAAATGTGAGTGTATGTCTATGTATGTGAATGCATGCAACATGATTATGTGTGTGTGTGAATGTGTGCATGTATGTGTGTGTGTATATATAGAAAAGAAACAGAGGGAGTGCAAATAAAGAAAAAAAAATTGGGAGGGGTCAAGGGGGTGAGTTGTGGGAGATGGCTACCTTCAAGCTCTTGTTTCTTGTGAATGGAAAGAAGAGCTCAACCTACGGGGTATGTGTGTCAATATCTACACCAATATCTACACTAGTATATTAGCCTTAGATTTCTACCCTAGCGCCTAAGGGGGTACATTGGGTTGTGAGTCTTTCCCCTCTTTGCATGGTCCCAAAGGTAGCCCTATTCTATAAGACCTTGTAGTGCCCCCCACAATGCCTTGTAATGCTCCACAAAGCCCCATAGTATACCCTTGATGGTCTCAAAAAGCTCCACATAGCCCAGTGGTGCTTTGCAAGGCCCTGTAATGTCCTATAGTATCCTGGTAAGCCTTGTAATGCGACAAAGTGTCCCAAAAAACCCTACACATGCACCCATCCATTGCAATACATCAATAGGGGCACCTTCACATGGAGAACTAGGCCTCTATAGATCTAAGACTAAGAGCTCCCATGAGAGGGGCCTAGCAGGGTGTTAATAATTGGGTCATGGTTTCATATAATGCATTATCAATTAATGCAATTTCATGACCCATATATTCAAATCTGACATAGTTGCATTGGGATGATGCAAGTATTGCTCCATAGTGAAGCATGATGTGCTCTTTAGTGGAGATGGCATAAAAATATGTACTGATCAAAGAGTTTGATGTGTCCATACAAGAGATATAAGGGATCAAAAATGTGTAAACAAAGTATAACAATAGAGAACATTGAGATCTTTGGGATATTTCACACAATTTGTGGATATACTACTTGAGGCATTTGCTAGGCAACACGAAGGTGTGGATTTTTCTTTAGTTAAAACATCTCAAAAGTGTGGCAAGAATCAAAGTTAGAAGGCACAACAACTACATGTTCAAGAAGACAATGTACACACACTAATGAACATCCATGACATGGACATGAAAGAAATGATTGGGACTATCGTTATTCAAGATGCAACCACAACTATAATGCACAACAATGACAAATGAGGAACCTAAAGAGAGTGACCCTATTGAGAAAATATTGAGGCATTTCCCATTCATACCAATATTTGAAGGATTTCATCTATCCATTCTTTGAGCATGTCTATCTATTCTTAATCTTCAATCAAGGTATGAATTGAGTGATAATAGTGTGACATCACTATTGAAGCTCTTAAAGGAATCTCTTCTTCCTATTGAGAATCGTGTGCCAGAATCTCAAGCTAACGTGAAGCAAGTTTTGGCAAGTATAGGGATGGACTACATGTCCATCCCCATGCAAAACCCTATCATTTTTTACTTTATAGAAAAGAGCATGAAACACTTATAGAGTGTCCTAGTATGGAATGGATTGATATCACCAAGATCTTCAAGGATCTACAACCCCTACAAAGTTATCGGGGCGTTTTCGTATTATCCCTTACATGAATGTGTTACATGAATGCAACACATATTTTGATATAAGGGATTGGCGAAAGTAATGTCTTATCATTCACTCCATCCCTTTGAAGATGAAATAATGCGGGTCTCGATAAATTGCAAGGCATAAAAACACAAAGAAAAGACATGGCCTACTTTTGTAGTTTTCTAAGAATCTCCATTTGGGACTTGCAATGGATGATGTAGATCTCTTTCGCATGCATACAACCCCTTGGAGCATGTGGCTTACAGTTTTTTGTAGTATACCTCCATGGTTGACAACAATAAGGAAAGGCCACTTACTATTGTCACTACTAGTGCTGGGCCAATATAAGCCAATATAAGGTCAAAAACATGGATGTGTATTTGGAACCAAGAATTACAAATCCTTTGGATAGGGATAAAATTCCACAATATATCAAGTCAAGCATATAGAAGAGGCTCCAAAATTTGAGGTATTGTAATGTGGATAATGCATTACTTTCTAGGATATGGTGAGTGCATAGGGCTTGCCACCACCACTAGTGATTACCATGTGTGTCTAATTTGTGGCCCAATCTTTTGCATTCAGTATTCTAAATATTTACAAAAGGTAATGTACAATGGCCATAAGTGATTACTTCCTAAAGTCCACATCATGTGTTTGTGCTATCTTAAGCATCCAATGAAGGATTGATGGTCATTATATAATACACTACTTGGATGAAATCAGAGGATGTCTCTCACCTATTCAAAATGAAGCAAATATCCATTCTAAACTAGTTGCCCTCTTAGCTAGATATACTTTTTGTAGAAATCTATAAATAAACTTATAGGTTTTTCAAGGTTTACCATAAATATAAATGAAATCTAAGGTATATTATATAAAGAGATAAAGAAGGAGAAAGCTTGATCTCTTGCAAGCACACACACACAAATAAAGGAGTACACAAAGAGATGGAGGCTAAAATCTTCTTCTTCTTCTTCTTCTTCTCCACTCAAAAAGATAAGACTACAATAACATAAGGAAATACAACATGGAAAATAGACTAAGTACAATGGCCAATGTGAAACTGTGAGTGCGTTAGAAAGATAAGTCCATCACTCTTGGTAGGTAGACAGAGTCGATGAAGTCGACGAGCTGTAATATCACTGGCAATGATCCTCTTGTACACTACCTCATGATGCCAGTGATAAATGTAGGTGAGAAGGTGAACCACGTGTTGATCTTGATATGTCAACACTCCCTGTCAAGCTCAATACCAACTCTCATGCTCCAAGCATCACTCGAAACCTTTGTAGCTTTTGTAATCCAAGGGCCTTCGTGAAGATATTTACAACCTGCTCATCTATCCTCACGTACATAAGATTAATGTTGTTGTTGACAAGATGCTCTCCTTGATGAAGTGGTAATGCACCTCAATGTGCTTTATCCTTGCATGAAACATTAGGTTCCATGCCAATTGTATGCTGTTAAGATTGTCAGAATAGATGACACTCGCCCTCTGCACCTGTATCCCTAAGTTTCCAACAAGTAACATGTTTATCCTCCTCATGAAGATAATTTTTAAACTTTATGAGATATATGCACAAAACTTTGCAATTTCTCAAAAAATTATCTTCATGCTTGAGGATGGCCTCAGGTTGTAGGATTTCCTCTAGTTCATCAGAATAGAGGAGGATCCTCTTATACCGGCCCCGTGGGAGGCGGGTTGAAAGAACAGGAACCTGAAAACGGGGAAGTGGTTGAAATGGCTCAGGAAGAAACCAGAGAAAGAGCTAACAAACGTAGAATGCGAGGAGTAATTCCGTTAACCGAAGGGTTGTCTAAACACTGTAAGTTTAGATAACGCAGGATCTTGAGGATGGAGAGTCCGAGGATGAAACACCTCCTCTCTTCATTGCTGTTCAAGTGGGGGAACAATGTTTACCAACTTACGCGTTTATAGACTCAGGGGCGGATGGGAACACGATCTCGTTTGAATTGTTTTCTCAATTGAACAACACTGAACTTAAAGAAACCAATGCCATGTTTGAAGCATTCACAAGAGATAAAGTTAAAGCTCATGGCATTTGTGAATTAAAGTTGTTTGTAAGTGAACTAAGCTGCGCGGATGGGACATGTCCTTTGGCTGATTTGGATACTAATGATGTACACTTTATTCAGAAAAAGGCTGCAAGTTCCTTGTGCACTCACTATTCCTTGAATATGAAAGAGATCCTCTACCCATAGATGAGGAATTTCAACAAAAATAGGTTAATTTAGGAGACAAGTAAACCTTTTCGAAACAAAGGAGTAATTTGTACATGTATGTAGCCTAGATGCAGAAAATTATATTTTGCTTTTATTTTCTCAGTTAAGGCTTGCTGGACAATATCTAGAAGATATATATAATGATCATCAAGATTAGAATCAGTAACCTTGACAATACCAATTTTGTCTATAAACAAAGTAGAAGCTTTTATCCCGAAGAGAGATTTATGTTTGTAAATCTGGTCAGGGGATAATTGAGGTAAATCCCATTGGGCTTGCGGTGTAGCTACTTCTTGTTCTATAACGGATGAAGCAAGCATCTTGGAGAACATTCTGGATCGGGAAAGAGCCATGAAGCAGGTCTAGGACACTAGAGTTTAGTCTCACCTGGCTGGACTTTCAGAAAACTGTGGTGACTTGCGGTGATGTTGGAAATACGTGCACAAACGCCTGACAACGCCAACCTTGGCTAAAAATGGCTAACAGCACTGATCCAAACTAATACACGACCACACTAACCAGCTCTGATACCAACGCACAGAGGACGAAAATAGAGGCGCAACACATAAACAACCTAACACTATCCCAAACAGAGTGTCAACACAAGTATGCACATATGCAAGGTTATATTGATAATAACTACAGGAAGGTGCAATATACACTTGGGAGATTATACAACAAAGAATCTGAAAAAATTTCGAGAGAGTCTCCCCTATAAAACTGACCTGTGAACACAAAACAGATGTGTACTAATCAATAAAAGCTGATAGTCTGGCAAAACAAAATATAAATGGCTATCACTGAACATTGAATCTCATCCAGAAAACTCTCTTTGTCCACTGTGTCTTGCATACACATAAAATGACACAATGCCAACAATGGCAGAATCAGCACATAAGCATCATGGCTGCACTATCCACATAAATAAACATCCTATGTCGATGCCGAAAGTGGGGTTGTCGATGGCATGCTCCAGTACCTGTATCACCGAAGGGATTTGGACATGATGCCATTTGGGTGGTGGTTGATCGGCTTACCAAGATGTGTCGATTTATTCCAACAAAAAACATGGTTAAGACTCCCGAATTAGCACGGCTATTCGTGGATAATGTTTATCGCCTCTATACACACTTGCACAAGAATGATAGAAAAAGACCCATCTTTATTTATGTGACAAATATATACATAAGAAGTTGTGATATATACAAGGCTCAGTAATGGGGACATTACATCAGAAAATAAAATTTCATGCGCTCGAAATTGTAATGACAGTGCTTTTTTTTACTGCCAGGTGGATGCATGTGCACCCAGATTTCCCAAAAACGTTTGTGGGCTAACAAAGTAAAAATAACACAGGGTAAGAAAAAAACACCACATTTAGCAAATTAAACTGAAGCCGAGACATTTTCATCTTATAATCAAACACAGGGCAAGGACAAAAAACACATTTAACAAATTATATTAGAGCCAAGATACATCTTACAAATAAAAAGATTGAACTAAGAGATAGAAGTTTTTGTTTATAGGAGCAAAAAGTTTGAGTACATGTGGCTTTTTGTGAAAAGAAGCCTAACTTGAACATCAAAGTATTAGTGGTTCATATGTGCTACAAAACTACTAACAAGTAAAGATTCAGTAACATCAAAGTATAAGTGGAACTATACAAGTGGCATTTACTTGATCATATGTCCTACAAAACTGTGTGATGTACAGAACAGAAGGCAACCTGAATGAGACGACTCTTACCCTGCAATTCCCCATACAACCTCTCAAGCTCATCACCTCTTTTTATGCAAATAGGTCCAATCACCACATCATAATCATGAGGGAGATTCTTGAAATCAAGGTTCTTACGACAAAAGTCGCTCCACTTCTTTTCCTCCACTGGCGTGTGGCATGGAAACCATTTGACTTTGAAAGAAGTAGCTTCACCTTCGGGGCTTTTATCTCCGTGAAGCACAGCCACGTCCACCTCAAACACAAGCACGCTCACAGGGTCTACGCCCTGTGATGCATGCTTGTGCAGAGGATGCTCATATGCATGCCTCAATGAATTGGACACATAGAACGATGGGCCTACACTGAACTCATTTCTTCTAAGCGTAGGCACAATTCCAATAGACTTGAATGCAGAGAGAGAGGAAGTTCGAGTGCCATGATAGAGAAAGGCATGCCCCTTGCTAGAGTATCCAGGGTCATAGAGTCTCTTTGCATTGTAGAGATCTCCTGTTGTACAAGAATTCATGAATTCTTGAGAGCGAAATCTTAAAGTAGAGGTTTTGGAATAATCATCTTTTGGGGGAGTGTTAAAAGGGGACATTTGTATGATAATTACATTCTGCTCCAGCTCCGGGAATTGATCACCAACAAGAATTCCTTCATCCTCGCCATCTCCGCCTCCTTCAGCAGCATCAAACTCTCTAAATCGATCTTGTTCATTGTCATCTTCATCCTTCCCATCACTCTTGCTGGGTTCTCCATCATTCTTACCACTAGCATGTAGTGGCAATTGTGTGGGTGCAGCACCTTTAGCATCACGAGTGGCTGAGATAAACTCAGGCTCGCATAGGACACTCTCAGCCTCCAAGAAGATCGACTCGAAGAAATTTACAAGGGCAGGGGTCTCATGGACATCAGCAAGTACACCTTTAGCAAATTCTGCATATCCCTTTCTTAGGGTATACTCAATACCCAGGAAGAGTGTGACAAGAAGTCAAATTTGGACTCCACCTCTTCTACCGCCTGGGGAGTGAAGAAGATGGATAGAAACTCCACACAGCCCTTGCTGTTTTCAGGGTTTGTTGGCATACAGGCAACTTTGTCATCACTCTCCTCCTCCATTACACCCCAAAAATCTGAGGATGGAGGAAGATTGAAAGAGCAAGGCGGGAATATTCTGAATTGATGTACTTTGACAGCACCTTCACTGCATAATCACATTCACCCACTGCCATTGTTCCTTTTATGATAGAAGACCTGCAAGAATGCGCACATGCTTTGGTTAAGGATAAAAGACCTACAAGAATGTGAAAAGACCTGCAGAAACTAATTAACAATAGAAAAATCGTCCTGCAGAAACTGCCACACTGTGTTATGATGCTCGTAAAGAAGTAGGGCTTGGAAGAAGTATGAAGCTTTAAGGTTAGGGTACGAGAGCCATACTGTGTTATGATGCTTGGACTATGACCCTTTTGCATGCTTATATAGTTTGAAGCTTTAACGATCGATCCGTGCCTGAACGAGGATTACCGTTCGATCAGGATGAGATCCAACGGGAAAGATAAAATGTCCCCATGTGTGTTTGTGTGTGTGTTATAGTTAGCCCAACTCCCACGCTACTTCTACCCCTTTAAATAACATTAAAAAGGATTTAAGAGGGCCTGCAATTTTTTTTCTTCTTCTTTCTGTTCTTTCACGTTTTCCTTTTCCCAAGTTTCTTTCGTCTTTTTATGAATCTTCATTTCCCTTCTCTCCACGTTTTCTTTTCTTCCAAATTTCTCTTCTTTTTGTTTGTAAATACCTATTTACTACTATTCTTTTACTCCTTCACATGCACACAACACTAACTCACTCACTCACACTAACTAACTACTCAATCATCAGCTTTATAATGCACATGAGTTGGATACTAGAACGTACCCACTACCTATCGGTAGACCTGACGCAAATACTATGACATTCCCGTTATCACTATAACTACTAGCATCAATCAAGAATTAAAACAAGCAGCTACTCATTCCTTAATAAGCACTAAGTCAACACATACAGGCATCCATGATAAGTACAAATGTAATGCTAATTATCATGCACATGCTCCTAGTATGACCCCAAATGCATCTAGATTACAAACTAATGCGTCAAAACACACTAAAATTTTGCTAAAATAAGTCCTAAAACAAGGGTCATCAATGGGTATATACAATTTACATAAAAATTATTCTTTCATTTATTTTTCCTCATCTGATGTGCAAATACGCTCAAGATGGACGAGTTGAGCATAAGTTCGTTTCATGCGGGTAACGGTGGGCATAAGTGTTCACAAGAGATAAAGTTAAAGCTCATGGCATTTGTGAATTAAAGTTGTTTGTAAGTGAACTAAGCTGCGCGGACGGGACATGTCCTTTGGCTAATTTGGATACTAATGATGTACACTTTATTCAGAAAAAGGCTGCAAGTTCCTTGTGCACTCACTATTCCTTGAATATGAAAGAGATCCTCTACCCATAGATGAGGAATTTCAACAAAAATAGGTTAATTTAGGAGACAGGTAAACCTTTTCGAAACAAAGGAGTAATTTGTACATGTATGTAGCCTAGATGCAGAAAATTATATTTTGCTTTTATTTTCTCAGTTAAGGCTTGCTGGACAATATCTAGAAGATATATATAATGATCATCAAGATTAGAATCAGTAACCTTGACAATACCAGTTTTGTCTATAAACAAAGTAGAAGCTTTTATCCCGAAGAGAGATTTATGTTTGTAAATCTGGTCAGTGGATAATTGAGGTAAATCCCATTGGGCTTGAGGTGTAGCTTCTTCTTGTTCTATAACGGATGAAGCAAGCATCTTGGAGAACATTCTGGATAGGGAAAGAGCCATGAAGCAGGTCTAGGACACTAGAGTTTAGTCTCACCTGGCTGGACTTTCAAAAAACTGTGGTGACTTGCGGTGATGTTGGAAATACATGCACAAACGCCTGACAACGCCAACCTTGGCTAAAAATGGCTAACAGCACTGATCCAAACTAATACACGACCACACTAACCAGCTCTGATACCAACGCACAGAGGACGAAAATAGAGGCGCAACACATAAACAACGTAACGCTATCCCAAATAGAGTGTCAACACAAGTATGCAAATAACTACAGGAAGGTGCAATATACACTTGGGAGATTATACAACAAAGAATTTGGAAAAATTTCGAGAGAGTCTCCCCTATAAAACTGACCTGTGAACACAAAACAGATGTGTACTAATCAATAAAAGCTAATAGTCTTGCAAAACAAAATATAAATGGCTATCACTGAACATTGAATCTCATCCAGAAAACTCTCTTTGTCCACCGTGTCAATTGCATACACATAAAATGACACAATGCCAACAATGGCGGAATCAACACATAAGCATCATGGCTGCACTATCCACATAAATAAACATCCTATGTCGATGCCGAAAGTGGGGTTGTCGATGGCATGCTCCAGTACCTGTATCACCGAAGGGATCTGGACATGATGCCATTTGGGTGGTGGTTTATCGGCTTACCAAGATGTGTCGATTTATTCCAACAAAAAACATGGTTAAGACTCCCGAATTAGCACGGCTATTCGTGGATAATGTTTATCGCCTCTATACACACTTGCACAAGAATGATAGAAAAAGACCCATCTTTATTTATGTGACAAATATATACATAAGAAGTTGTGATATATACAAGGCTCAGTAATGGGGACATTACATCAGAAAATAAAATTTCATGCGCTTGAAATTGTAATGACAGTGCTTTTTTTTACTGCCAGGTGGATGCATGTGCACCCAGATTTCCCAAAAACGTTTGTGGGCTAACAAAGTAAAAATAACACAGGGCAAGAAAAAAACACCACATTTAACAAATTAAACTGAAGCCGAGACATTTTCATCTTATAATCAAACACAGGGCACGGACAAAAAACACATTTAACAAATTATATTAAAGCCAAGATACATCTTACAAATAAAAAGATTGAACTAAGAGATAGAAGTTTTTGTTTATAGGAGCAAAAAGTTTGAGTACATGTGGCTTTTTGTGAAAAGAAGCCTATCAAAGTATTAGTGGTTCATATGTGCTGCAAAACTACTAACAAGTAAAGATTCAGTAACATCAAAGTATAAGTGGAACTATACAAGTGGCATTTACTTGATCATATGTCCTACAAAACTGTGTGATGTATATTTTATTCTATTCCGAAGGGATACTAGCTCTCACTTCCTTGTAGACAAGTTTGAAACATTTCTGAAGCCAAGACTTTGCACGTACAGAACAGAAGGCAACCTGAATGAGACGACTCTTACCGTGCAATTCCCCATACAACCTCTCAAGCTCATCACCTGTTTTTATGCAAATAGGTCCAATCACCACATCATAATCATGAGGGGGATTCTTCAAATCAAGGTTCTTACGACAAAAGTCGCTCCACTTCTTTTCCTCCACTGGCGTGTGGCATGGAAACCATTTGACTTTGAAAGAAGTAGCTTCACCTTCGGGGCTTTTTATTTCCGTGAAGCACAGCCACGTCCACCTCAAACACAAGCACGCCCTGTGATGCATGCTTGTGCAGAGGATGCTCATATGCATGCCTCAATGAATTTGACACATAGAACGATGGGCTGCACTGAACTCATTTCTTCTAAGCGTAGGCACAATTCCAATAGACTTGAATGCAGAGAGAGAGGAAGTTCGAGTGCCATGATAGAGAAAGGCATGCCCCTTGCTAGAGTATCCAGGGTCATAGAGCCTCTTTGCATTGTAGAGATCTCCTGTTGTACAAGAATTCATGAATTCTTGAGAGCAAAATCTTAAAGTAGAGGTTTTGGAATAATCATCTTTTGGGGGAGTGTTAAAAGGGGACATTTGTATGATAATTACATTCTGCTCCAGCTCCGGGAATTGATCACCAACAAGAATTCCTTCATCCTCACCATCTCCGCCTCCTTCAGCAGCATCAAACTCTCTAAATCGATCTTGTTCATTGTCATCTTCATCCTTCCCATCACTGTTGCTGGGTTCTCCATCATTCTTACCACTAGCATGTAGTGGCAATTGTGTGGGTGCAGCACCTTTAGCATCACGAGAGGCTGAGATAAACTCAGGCTCTCATAGGACACTCTCAGTCTCCAAGGAGATCGACCCGAAAAAATTTACAAGGACAGGGGTCTCGTGGACATCAGCAAGTACACCTTTAGCAAATTCTGCATATCCCTTTCTTAGGGTATACTCAATACCCAAGAAAGAGAGTGACAAGAAGTCAAATTTGGACTCCACCTCTTCTACTGCCTGGGGAGTGAAGAAGATGGATAGAAACTCCACACACCCCTTGCTGTTTTCAGGGTTTGTTGGCATACAGGCAACTTTGTCATCAATCTCCTCCTCCATTACACCCCAGAAATCTGAGGATGGAGGAAGATTGAAAGCAAGGCGGGAATATTCTGAATTGATGTACTTTGACAGCACCTTCACTGCATAATCACTGCCATTGTTCCTTTTATGATAGAAGACCTGCAAGAATGCGCACATGCTTTGGTTAAGGATAAAATACCTACAAGAATGTGAAAAGACCTGCAGAAACTAATTAACAATAGAAAAATCGTCCTGCAGAAACTGCCACACTGTGTTATGATGCTCGTGAAGAGGTAGGGCTTGGAAGAAGTAAGAAGCTTTAGGGTTAGGGTACGAGAGCCATACTGTGTTATGATGCTTGGACTATGACCCTTTTGCATGCTTATATAGTTTGAAGCTTTAACGATCGATCCGTGCCTGAACGAGGATTACCGTTCGATCAAGATGAGATCCAACGGCAAAGATAAAATGTCTCCATGTGTGTTTGTGTGTGTGTTATAGTTAGCCCAACTCCCACGCTACTTCTACCCCTTTAAATAACATTAAAAAGGATTTAAGAGGGCCTGTAATTTTTTTCTTTCTTTCTGTTCTTTCACGTTTCCCTTTTCCCAGGTATCTTTCGTCTTTTTATGAATCTTCATTTCCCTTCTCTCCACGTTTTCTTTTCTTCCAAATTTCTCTTCTTTTTGTTTGTAAATACCTATTTACTACTATTCTTTTACTCCTTCTTCACATGCACACAACACTAACTCACTCACTCACACTAACTAACTACTCAATCATCAGCTTTATAATGCACATGAGTTGATTGCTAGAACGTACCCGCTACCTATCGGTAGACCTGACGCAAATACTATGACATTCCCGTTATCACTATAACTGCTAGCATCAATCAAGAATTAAAACAAGCAGCTAATCATTCCTTAACAAGCACAAAGTCAACACATACAGGCAGCCATGATACGTACAAATGTAATGCTAATTATCATGCAGATGCTCCTAGTATGACCCCAAATGCATCTAGATTACAAACTAATGCGTCAAAACGCACTAAAATTTTGCTAAAATAAGTCCTAAAACAGGGGTCATCAATGGGTATATACAATTTGCATAAAAATTATTCTTTCATTTATTTTTCCTCATCTGGTATGCAAATACGCTCAAGATGGACGAGTTGAGCATAAGTTCGTTTCATGCGGGTAACGGTGGGCATAAGTGTTCACAAGAGATAAAGTTAAAGCTCATGGCATTTGTAAATTAAAGTTGTTTGTTAGTGAACTAAGCTGCGAGGACGGGACATGTCCTTTGGCTAATTTGGATACTAATGATGTACACTTTATTCAGAAAAAGGCTGCAAGTTCCTTGTGTACTCACTATTCCTTGAATATGAAAGAGATCCTCTACCCATAGATGAGGAATTTCAACAAAAATAGGTTAATTTAGGAGACAGGTAAACCTTTTCAAAACAAAGGAGTAATTTGTACATGTATGTAGCCTAGATGCAGAAAATTATATTTTGCTTTTATTTTCTCAGTTAAGGCTTGCTGGACAATATCTAGAAGATATATATAATAATCATCAAGATTAGAATCAGTAATCTTGACAATACCAGTTTTGTCTATAAACAAAGTAGAAGCTTTTATCCCGAAGAGAGATTTATGTTTGTAAATCTGATCAGGAGATAATTGAGGTAAATCCCATTGGACTTGAGGTGTAGCTTCTTCTTGTTCTATAACGGATGAAGCAAGCATCTTGGAGAACATTCTGGATCGGGAAAGAGCCATGAAGCAGGTCTAGGACACTAGAGTTTAGTCTCACCTGGCTGGACTTTCAGAAAACTGTGGTGACTTGCGGTGATGTTGGAAATACGTGCACAAACGCTTGACAACGCCAACCTTGGCCAAAAATGGCTAATAGCACTGATCCAAACTAATACACGACCACACTAACCAGCTCTGATACCAACGCACAGAGGACGAAAATAGAGGCGCAACACATAAACAACGTAACACTATCCCAAACAGAGTGTCAACACAAGTATGCACATATGCAAGGTTATATTGATAATAACTACAGGAAGGTGCAATATACACTTGGGAGATTATACAAAAAGAATCTGGAAAACTTTCAAGAGAGTCTCCCCTATAAAACTGACCTGTGAACACAAAACAGATGTGTACTAATCAATAAAAGCTAATAGTCTGGCAAAACAAAATATAAATGGCTATCACTGAACATTGAATCTCATCCAAAAAACTCTCTTTGTCCACTGTGTCTTGCATACACATAAAATGACATAATGCCAACAATGGTAGAATCAGCACATAAGCATCATGGCTGCACTATCCACATAAATAAACATCCTATGTCGATGCCGAAAGTGGGGTTGTCGATGGCATGCTCCAGTACCTGTATCACCGAAGGGATCTAGACATGATGCCATTTGGGTGGTGGTTGATCGGCTTACCAAGATGTGTCGATTTATTCCAACAAAAAACATGGTTAAGACTCCCGAATTAGCACGGCTATTCGTGGATAATGTTTATCGCCTCTATACACACTTGCACAAGAATGATAGAAAAAGACCCATCTTTATTTATGTGACAAATATATACATAAGAAGTTGTGATATATACAAGGGTCAGTAATAGGGACATTACATCATAAAATAAAATTTCATGCGCTCGAAATTGTAATGACAGTGCTTTTTTTTACTGCCAACTGGATGCATGTGCACCCAGATTTCCCAAAAACGTTTGTGGGCTAACAAAGTAAAAATAACACAGGGCAAGAAAAAAACACCACATTTAACAAATTAAACTGAAGCCGAGACATTTTCATCTTATAATCAAACACAGGGCAAGGACAAAAAACACATTTAACAAATTATATTAAAGCCAAGATACATCTTACAAATAAAAAGATTGAACTAAGAGATAGAAGTTTTTGTTTATAGGAGCAAAAAGTTTGAGTACATGTGGCTTTTTGTGAAAAGAAGCCTAACTTGAACATCAAAGTATTAGTGGTTCATATGTGCTGCAAAACTACTAACAAGTAAAGATTCAGTAACATCAAAGTATAAGTGAAACTATACAAGTGGCATTTACTTGATCATATGTCCTACAAAACTGTGTGATGTATATTTTATTCTATTCCGAAGGGATACTAGCTCTCACTTCCTTGTAGACAAGTTTCAAACATTTCTGAAGCCAAGACTTTGCACGTACAGAACAGAAGGCAACCTGAATGAGACGACTCTTACCCTGTAATTCCCCATACAACCTCTCAAGCTCATCACCTCTTTTTATGCAAATAGGTCCAATCACCATATCATAATCATGAGGGAGATTCTTGAAATCAAGGTTCTTACGACAAAAGTCGCTCCACCTCTTTTCCTCCACTGGCGTGTGGCATGGAAACCATTTGACTTTGAGAGAAGTAGCTTCACCTTCGGGGCTTTTATCTCCGTGAAGCACAGCCACGTCCACCTCAAACACAAGCACGCTCACAGGGTCTACGCCCTGTGATGCATGCTTGTGCAGAGGATGCTCATATGCATGCCTCAATGAATTGGACACATAGAACGATGGGCCTGCACTGAACTCATTTCTTCTAAGTGTAGGCACAATTCCAATAGACTTGAATGCAGAGAGAGAGGAAGTTCGAGTGCCATGATAGAGAAAGGCATGCCCCTTGCTAGAGTATCCAGGGTCATAGAGCCTCTTTGCATTGTAGAGATCTCCTGTTGTACAAGAATTCATGAATTCTTGAGAACGAAATCTTAAAGTAGAGGTTTTGGAATAATCACCTTTTGGGGGAGTGTTAAAAGGGGACATTTGTATAATAATTACATTCTGCTCCAGCTTCGGGAATTGATCACCAACAAGAATTCCTTCATCCTCGCCATCTTCGCCTCCTTCAGCAGCATCAACCTCTCTAAATCGATCTTGTTCATTGTCATCTTCATCCTTCCCATCACTGTTGCTGGGTTCTCCATCATTCTTACCACTAGCATGTAGTGGCAATTGTGTGGGTGCAGCACCTTTAGCATCACGAGTGGCTGAGATAAACTCAGGCTCGCATAGGACACCCTCAGCCTCCAAGGAGATCGACCCGAAAAAATTTACAAGGGCAGGGGTCTCGTGGACATCAGCAAGTACACCTTTAGCAAATTCTGCATATCCCTTTCTTAGGGTATACTCAATATCCAAGAAAGAGTGTGACAAGAAGTCAAATTTGGACTCCACCTCTTCTACCGCCTGGGGAGTGAAGAAGATGGATAGAAACTCCACACACCCCTTGCTGTTTTCAGGGTTTGTTGGCATACAGGCAACTTTGTCATCAATCTCCTCCTCCGTTACACCCCAGAAATCTGAGGATGGAGGAAGATTGAAAGCAAGGCAGGAATATTCTGAATTGATGTACTTTGACATCACCTTCACTGCATAATCACATTCACCCACTGCCATTGTTCCTTTTATGATAGAAGACCTGCAAGAATGCGCACATGCTTTGGTTAAGGATAAAAGACCTACAAGAATGTGAAAAGACCTGCAAGAATGCGCACATGCTTTGGTTAAGGATAAAATACCTACAAGAATGTGAGAAGACCTGTAGAAACTAATTAACAATAGAAAAATCGTCCTGCAGAAACTACCACACTGTGTTATGATGCTCGTGAAGAGGTAGGACTTGGAAGAAGTATGAAGCTTTAGGGTTAGGGTACGAGAGCCATACTGTGTTATGATGCTTGGACTATGACCCTTTTGCATGCTTATATAGTTTGAAGCTTTAACGATCGATCCGTGCCTGAACAAGGATTACCGTTCGATCAGGATGAGATCCAACGGCAAAGATAAAATGTCCCCATGTGTGTTTGTGTGTGTGTTATAGTTAGCCCAACTCCCACGCTACTTCTACCCCTTTAAATAACATTAAAAAGGATTTAAGAGGGCCTGCAATTTTTTTTTCTTTCTTTCTGTTCTTCCACGTTTCCCTTTTCCCAGGTTTCTTTCGTCTTTTTATAAATCTTCATTTCCCTTCTCTCCACGTTTTCTTTTCTTCCAAATTTCTCTTCTTTTTGTTTGTAAATACCTATTTACTACTATTCTTTTACTCCTTCACATGCACACAACACTAACTCACTCACTCACACTAACTAACTACTCAATCATCAGCTTTATAATGCACATGAGTTGGATACTAGAACGTACCCGCTACCTATCGGTAGACCTGACGCAAATACTATGACATTCCCGTTATCACTATAACTGCTAGCATCAATCAAGAATTAAAACAAGCAGCTAATCATTCCTTAACAAGCACAAAGTCAACACATACAGGCAACCATGATACGTACAAATGTAATGCTAATTATCATGCACATGCTCCTAGTATAACCCCAAATGCATCTAGATTACAAACTAATGCGTCAAAACGCACTAAAATTTTGCTAAATATAAGTCCTAAAACAGGGGTCATCAATGGGTATATACAATTTACATAAAAATTATTCTTTCATTTATTTTTCCTCATCTGGTGTGCAAATACGCTCAAGATGGACGAGTTGAGCATAAGTTCGTTTCATGCGGGTAACGGTGGGCATAAGTGTTCACAAGAGATAAAGTTAAAGCTCATGGCATTTGTGAATTAAAGTTGTTTGTAAGTGAACTAAGCTGCGCGGACGGGACATGTCCTTTAGCTAATTTGGATACTAATGATGTACACTTTATTCAGAAAAAGACTGCAAGTTCCTTGTGCACTCACTATTCCTTGAATATGAAAGAGATCCTCTATCCATAGATGAGGAATTTCAACAAAAATAGGTTAATTTAGGAGACAGGTAAACCTTTTCGAAACAAAGGAGTAATTTGTACATGTATGTAGCCTAGATGCAGAAAATTATATTTTGCTTTTATTTTCTCAGTTAAGGCTTGCTGGACAATATCTAGAAGATATATATAATGATCATCAAGATTAGAATCAGTAACCTTGACAATACCGGTTTTGGCTATAAACAAAGTAGAAGCTTTTGTCCCGAAGAGAGATTTATGTTTGTAAATCTGGTCAGGGGATAATTGAGGTAAATCCCATTGGACTTGAGGTGTAGCTTCTTCTTGTTCTATAACGGATGAAGCAAGCATCTTGGAGAACATTCTAGATAGGGAAAGAGCCATGAAGCAGGTCTAGGACACTAGAGTTTAGTCTCACCTGGCTGGACTTTCAGGAAACTGTGGTGACTTGCGGTGATGTTGGAAATACGTGCACAAACGCCTGACAACGCCAACCTTGGCTAAAAATGGCTAACAGCACTGATCCAAACTAATACACGACCACACTAACCAGCTCTGATACCAACGCACAGAGGACCAAAATAGAGGCGCAACACATAAACAACGTAACACAATCCCAAACAGAGTGTCAACACAAGTATGCACATATGCAAGGTTATATTGATAATAACTAGAGGAAGGTGCAATATACACTTGGGAGGTTATACAACAAAGAATCTGGAAAAATTTCGAGAGAGTCTCCCCTATAAAACTGAACTGTGAACACAAAACAGATGTATACTAATCAATAAAAGCTGATAGTCTGGCAAAACAGAATATAAAGGGCTATCACTGAACATTGAATCTCATCCATAACTCTCTTTGTCCACTGTGTCAATTGCATACACATAAAATGACACAATGCCAACATTGGCGGAATCAGCACATAAGCATCATGGCTGCACTATCCGCATAAATAAACATCCTATGTCGATGCCGAAAGTGGGGTTGTCGATGGCATGCTCCAGTACCTGTATCACCGAAGGGATCTGGACATGATGCCATTTGGGTGGTGGTTGATCGGCTTACCAAGATGTGTCGATTTATTCCAACAAAAAACATGGTTAAGACTCCCGAATTAGCACGGCTATTCGTGGATAATGTTTATCGCCTCTATACACACTTGCACAAGAATGATAGAAAAAGACCCATCTTTATTTATGTGACAAATATATACATAAGAAGTTGTGATATATACAAGGTTCAGTAATGGAGACATTACATCAAAAAATAAAATTTCATGCACTCGAAATTGTAATGACAGTGCTTTTTTTTACTGCCACGTGGATGCATGTGCACCCAGATTTCCCAAAAACGTTTGTGGGCTAACAAAGTAAAAATAACACAGGGCAAGAAAAAAACACCACATTTAGCAAATTAAACTGAAGCCGAGACATTTTCATCTTATAATCAAACACAGGGCAAGGACAAAAAACACATTTAACAAATTATATTAAAGCCAAGATACATCTTACAAATAAAAAGATTGAACTAAGAGATAGAAGTTTTTGTTTATAGGAGCAAAAAGTTTGAGTACATGTGGCTTTTTGTGAAAAGAAGCCTAACTTGAACATCAAAGTATTAGTGGTTCATATGTGCTGCAAAACTACTAACAAGTAAAGATTCAGTAACATCAAAGTATAACTGGAACTATACAAGTGGCATTTACTTGATCATATGTCCTACAAAACTGTGTGATGTATATTTTATTCTATTCCGAAGGGATACTAGCTCTCACTTCCTTGTAGACAAGTTTCAAACATTTCTGAAGCCAAGACTTTGCACGTACAGAACAGAAGGCAACCTGAATGAGACGACTCTTACCCTGCAATTCCCCATACAACCTCTCAAGCTCATCACCTGTTTTTATGCAAATAGGTCCAATCACCACATCATAATCATGAGGGAGATTCTTGAAATCAAGGTTCTTACGACAAAAGTCGCTCCACTTCTTTTCCTCCACTGGCGTGTGGCATGGAAACCATTTGACTTTGAAAGAAGTAGCTTCACCTTCGGGGCTTTTATCTCCGTGAAGCACAGCCACGTCCACCTCAAACACAAGCACGCTCACAGGGTCTACGCCCTGTGATGCATGCTTGTGCAGAGGATGCTCATATGCATGCCTCAATGAATTGGACACATAGAATGATGGGCCTGCACTGAACTCATTTCTTCTAAGCGTAGGCACAATTCAAATAGACTTGAATGCAGAGAGAGAGGAAGTTCGAGTGCCATGATAGAGAAAGGCATGCCCCTTGCTAGAGTATCCAGGGTCATAGAGCCTCTTTGCATTGTAGAGATCTCCTGTTGTACAAGAATTCATGAATTCTTGAGAGCGAAATCTTAAAGTAGAGGTTTTGGAATAATCATCTTTTGGGGGAGTGTTAAAAGGGGACATTTGTATGATAATTACATTCTGCTCCAGCTCCGGGAATTGATCACCAACAAGAATTCCTTCATCCTCGCCATCTCCGCCTCCTTCAGCAGCATCAAACTCTCTAAATCGATCTTGTTCATTGTCATCTTCATCCTTCCCATCACTATTGCTGGGTTCTCCATCATTCTTACCACTAGCATGTAGTGGCAATTGTGTGGGTTCAGCACTTTTAGCATCACGAGTGGCTGAGATAACCTCAGGCTCGCATAGGACACTCTCAGCCTCCAAGGAGATCGACCCGAAAAAATTTACAAGGGCAGGGGTCTCGTGGACATCAGCAAGTACACCTTTAGCAAATTCTGCATATCCCTTTCTTAGGGTATACTCAATACCCAAGAAAGAGCGTGACAAGAAGTCAAATTTGGACTCTACCTCTTCTACCACCTGGGGAGTGAAGAAGATGGATAGAAACTCCACACACCCCTTGCTGTTTTCAGGGTTTGTTGGCATACAGGCAACTTTGTCATCAATCTCCTCCTCCATTACACCCTAGAAATCTGAGGATGGAGGAAGATTGAAAGCAACGCGGGAATATTCTGAATTGATGTACTTTGACAGCACCTTCACTGCATAATCACATTCACCCACTGCCATTGTTCCTTTTATGCTAGAAGACCTGCAAGAATGCGCACATGCTTTGGTTAAGGATAAAAGACCTACAAGAATGTGAAAAGACCTGCAGAAACTAATCAACAATAGAAAAATTGTCCTGCAGAAACTGCCACACTGTGTTATGATGCTCGTGAAGAGGTAGGACTTGGAAGAAGTATGAAGCTTTAGGATTAGGGTACGAGAGCCATACTGTGTTATGATGCTTGGACTATGACCCTTTTGCATCCTTATATAGTTTGAAGCTTTAATGATCGATCCGTGCCTGAACGAGGATTACCGGTCGATCAGGATGAGATCCAACGGCAAAGATAAAATGTCCCCATGTGTGTTTGTGTGTGTGTTATAGTTAGCCCAATCCCACGCTACTTCTACCCCTTTAAATAACATTAAAAAGGATTTAAGAGGGCCTGCAATTTTTATTTTTTTTCTTTCTGTTCTTTCACGTTTCCCTTTTCCCAGGTTTCTTTCGTCTTTTTATGAATCTTCATTTCGCTTCTCTTCACGTTTTCTTTTCTTCCAAATTTCTCTTCTTTTTGTTTGTAAATACCTATTTACGACTATTCTTTTACTCCTTCTTCACATGCACACAACACTAACTCACTCACTCACACTAACTAACTACTCATCAGCTTTATAATGCACATGAGTTAGATACTAGAACGTACCCACTACATATCGGTAGACCTGACGCAAATACTATGACATTCCCGTTATCACTATAACTGCTAGCATCGATTAAGAATTAAAACAAGCAGCTAATCATTCCTTAACAAGCACAAAGTCAACACATACAGGCAGCCATGATAAGTACAAATGTAATGCTAATTATCATGCACATGCTCCTAGTATGACCCCAAATGCATCTAGATTACAAACTAATGCGTCAAAACGCACAAAAATTTTGCCAAAATGAGTCCTAAAACAGGGGTCATCAATGGGTATATACAATTTACATAAAAATTATTCTTTCATTTATTTTTCCTCATCTAGTGTGCAAATACGCTCAAGATGGACGAGTTGAGCATAAGTTCGTTTCATGCGGGTAACGGTGGGCATAAGTGTTCACAAGAGATAAAGTTAAAGCTCATGGCATTTGTGAATTAAAGTTGTTTGTAAGTGAACTAAGCTGCGCGGACGGGACATGTCCTTTGGCTAATTTGGATACTAATGATGTACACTTTATTCAGAAAAAGGCTGCAAGTTCCTTGTGCACTCACTATTCCTTGAATATGAAAGAGATCCTCTACCCATAGATGAGGAATTTCAACAAAAATAGGTTAATTTAGGAGACAGGTAAACCTTTTCGAAACAAAGGAGTAATTTGTACATGTATGTAGCCTAGATGCAGAAAATTATATTTTGCTTTTATTTTCTTAGTTAAGGCTTGCTGGACAATATCTAGAAGATATATATAATGATCATCAAGATTAGAATCAGTAACCTTGACAATACCGGTTTTGTCTATAAACAAAGTAGAAGCTTTTATCCCGAAGAGAGATTTATGTTTGTAAATCTGGTCAGGGGATAATTGAGGTAAATCCCATTGGGCTTGAGGTGTAGGTCTAGGACACTAGAGTTTAGTCTCACCTGGCTAGACTTTCAGAAAACTGTGGTGACTTGCGGTGATGTTGGAAATACGTGCACAAACGCCTGACAACACCAACCTTGGCTAAAAATGGCTAACAGCACTGATCCAAACTAATACACGACCACACTAACCAGCTCTGATACCAACGTACAGAGGACAAAAATAGAGGCGCAACACATAAACAATGTAACACTATCCCAAACAGAGTGTCAACACAAGTATGCACATATGCAAGGTTATATTGATAACGGGAATGATTAGCTGCTTGTTTTAATTCTTGATTGATGCTAGTAGTTATAGTGATAACGAGAATGTCATAGTATTTGCGTCAGGTCTACCGATAGGTAGCGGGTACGTTCTAGTATCCAACTCATGTGCATTATAAAGCTGATGATTGAGTAGTTAGTTAGTGTGAGTGAGTGAGTTAGTGTTGTGTGCATGTGAAGAAGGAGTAAAAGAATAGTAGTAAATAGGTATTTACAAACAAAAAAGAAGAGAAATTTGGAAGAAAAGAAAACATGGAGCGAAGGGAAATGAAGATTCATAAAAAGACGAAAGAAACCTGGAAAAAGGAAAACGTGAAAGAACAGAAAGAAGAAGAAAAAAAATTGCAGGCCCTCTTAAATCCTTTTTAATGTTATTTAAAGGGGTAGAAGTAGCGTGGGAGTTGGGCTAACTATAACACACACAAACACACATGGAGACATTTTATCTTTGCCGTTGGATCTCATCCTGATCGAACGGTAATCCTCGTTCAGGCACGGATCGATCGTTAAAGCTTCAAACTATATAAGCATGCAAAAGGGTCATAGTCCAAGCATCATAACACAGTATGGCTCTCGTACCCTAACCCTAAAGCTTCATACTTCTTCCAAGCCCTACCTCTTCACGAGCATCATAACACAGTGTGGCAGTTTCTGCAAGACGATCTTTCTATTGTTAATTAGTTTCTGCAGGTCTTTTCACATTCTTGTAGGTCTTTTATCCTTAACCAAAGCATGTGCGCATTCTTGCAGGTCTTCTATCATAAAAGGAACAATGGCAATGGGTGAATGTGATTATGCAGTGAAGGTGCTGTCAAAGTACATCAATTCAAAATATTCCCGCCTTGCTTTCAATCTTCCTCCATCCTCAAATTTCTGGGGTGTAATGGAGGAGGAGATTGATGACAAAGTTGCCTGTATGCCAATAAACCCTGAAAACAGCAAGGGGTGTGTGGAGTTTCTATCCATCTTCTTCACTCCCCAGGTGGTAGAAGAGGTGGAGTCCAAATTTGACTTCTTGTCACACTCTTTCTTGGGTATTGAGTATACCCTAAGAAAGGGATATGCAGAATTTGCTAAAGGTGTACTTGCTGATGTCCACGAGACCCCTGCCCTTGTAAATTTTTTCGGGTCGATCTCCTTGGAGGCTGAGAGTGTCCTATGCGAGCCTGAGTTTATCTCAGCCACTCGTGATGATAAAGGTGTTGCACCCACACAATTGCCACTACATGCTAGTGGTAAGAATGATGGAGAACCCAGCAACAGTGATGGGAAGGATGAAGATGACAATGAACAAGATCGATTTAGAGAGTTTGATGCTGCTGAAGGAGGTGGAGATGGCGAGGATGAAGGAATTCTTGTTGGTGATCAATTCCCGGAGCTGGAGCAGAATGTAATTATCATACAAATGTCCCCTTTTAACACTCCCTCAAAAGGTGATTATTCCAAAACCTCTACTTTAAGATTTCGCTCTCAAGAATTCATGAATTCTTGTACAACAGGAGATCTCTACAATGCAAAGAGGCTCTATGACCCTGGATACTCTAGCAAGGGGCATGCCTTTCTCTATCATGGCACTCGAACTTCCTCTCTCTCTGCATTCAAGTCTATTGGAATTGTGCCTACGCTTAGAAGAAATGAGTTCAGTGCAGGCCCATCGTTCTATGTGTCCAATTCATTGAGGCATGCATATGAGCATCCTCTGCACAAGCATGCATCACAGGGCGTAGACCCTGTGAGCGTGCTTGTATTTGAGGTGGACGTGGCTGTGCTTCACAGAGATAAAAGCCCCGAAGGTGAAGCTACTTCTTTCAAAGTCAAATGGTTTCCATGCCACACACCAGTGGAGGAAAAGAAGTGGAGCGACTTTTGTCGTAAGAACCTTGATTTCAAGAATCTCCCTCATGATTATGATGTGGTGATTGGACCTATTTGCATAAAAAGAGGTGATGAGCTTGAGAGGTTGTATGGGGAATTGCAGGGTAAGAGTCGTCTCATTCAGGTTGCCTTCTGTTCTGTACGTGCAAAGTCTTGTCTTCAGAAATGTTTCAAACTTGTCTACAAGGAAGTGAGAGCTAGTATCCCTTTGGCTGCAAATGTAAGGAAGTAGAATAAAATATACATCACAGTTTTGTAGGACATATGATCAAGTAAATGCCACTTATATAGTTCCACTTATACTTTGATGTTACTGAATCTTTACTTGTTAGTAGTTTTGTAGCACATATGAACCACTAATACTTTGATGTTCAAGTTAGGCTTCTTTTTACAAAAAGCCACATGTACTCAAACTTTTTGCTCCTATAAACAAAAACTTCTATCTCTTAGTTCAATCTTTTTATTTGTAAGATGTATCTTGGCTTTAATATCTACCCAGTCTTCCTAAAATCTATGTTTTGTTCACCAAATTATATTAAAGCTTGATGATCCATATGAAAAATTACTTTATTGGCCAGCAAATAATGTCTGAATTTGTTTTATGCATATACCATCCCTAGAGCTTCCCTCTCTAAAACGGAATAATTCTATTCAGCATTAGTTGTTAAGACGTTGCTTGCATAATAAAGAGGTCTAAACCATCCTTTTATCTTTTCCTGCATCAATACAGCTCCTATGGCAATATGTGAGGCATCCACAAAAATATGAAATGGTAAATCCCAATGAAGTGGTTGTAAAATAGGTGCCACTATTAACATCTTCTTCAATCTCTGAAAAGCTACCTGTTGTTCCTCTTTCCACAAAAAGGTTACATTTTTTTGTCAATTTGGTTAATGGAACACAAACATAAGATAAATACCTTAGAAAACTGTTGTGCCACTTGACTTGACCTACAAATCTCATCAACTGCTTAACATTTTTGGGTTCCAAAGCATTTTGTATAGTCTCTACCTTTCTCGGATCAATTGACATTCCTTCTTGGGAAACTAAATATCCCAATAGAACACCCCTATTAACAGAAAATGCACACTTTGCTGGATTGAGAGATAACTTGGCCATTCTACATCTTTCCAAACTTAACCTCAAGTGCATTAAATGATCTCTTCTCTTACGAGAAACATTGAAGTCATCTAAGAAAGCTTTCGTAAATTGGGTTTTGGAAGATATGCTTTGAATGTATATAAATGAAAACAAAAATAATTGGATAGGATATTTGCCATTGATTGAATTTGCTTATAATAGCTCATGGCATGCTTCAACAAGGATGCTCGGGGGGTGCACTACTACAAAACCCTTGGTATAATGTGTGTTCAAGAGGTATTAAAAAACCCCTTACCTAAAATTTTTTCCCTAATCAAACAACCCCTATTTACACATGAACTAACAGATTTTTTCCTAAAGTTGAATTGAAAAACCCCTTTTGTTAATATAATCGTGTTAAATTTTCTCAATTTATCTAATTAAAAAACCCATTCATTTGAACTCACGTGGTAACTTACATTTTTTTAAGGTGAACCCCCCGGGCAAGGATGACACCTTTTGAAGCTATGTATGGGTTTAATTTTATCCGACACCTTTGAAATTCTCAATCTTGATAATAGAGTAGAAATTTCCAAGCAAATGCTAGATAGAATGGATAACAAAGTAGTCAATATTAGAAAGCACATTAGAGATGCTGAAAAGAAATAGGAGGAGTACTATGACAAGAAAAGACGATCAATGGCTTTTGCAATCAGGGATATGGTTTTCTATAAAGTAATTCCCCAATGGACTCACCTAATTCTTGGGAAGGAGGAGCTTGCTTCAAACCATAAAGTGTTTTCTTTAAGAGATAAACATCATGCTCATGACCTTTGACTTGAAAACCTTATGGCTGTTCTACATAGACTTCCTCCTCTAAAAATTAACATCCAATTGAAAGATAGACCAAGCATAATGTGAAGCAAGAGCAAGAACAATTCTGATAGTAGAATAACGTGTTGTAGGTGCAAAGGTTTCATCAAAATTTTCAACCTTATTCTTGATGAGAAATTTGCATCTTATGCCCTTGGATTATTTGCAGGATTACCAAGGGTTAAAGGGATCACTAACACACCCTCAAAATTTACTCTCTCATACACACACATAGAAGAATTTTAATTGAAAAAGGTAGAGAGATGAGAGAGAACATATCTTTTATTATTAAAAAAGTACAATGACATCATCATTAAGCATCTCCTTCTTCAAACACATAAGATACATTCCAAGCAGCAGGACTCTCAATAACCAATTCATGTGAATATTCCATTTTCACCTTTTCACATCACACAACCTTGGAATATGAACCATACAATATCATATATTCATAAGCACACATTTCTATGATCACGCCTCTAGGAATCCAGCTTTAACAGGAAGGAAGGTAGGTAGTTGAAAAATGGGGTAATCTAGCAAGGATGGGTTGGAAGCACCTTACATCTATGTGCCTTCATAAATAGACATTCTTTTGCATAATATGCATATTTGTTGTTACTGTGCTTACATAACAACATATGTGTTTGCATTAGTGCATATGCATGTACATAATGCAGATATGCATGGACATTAGTGCTAATGCACACACATTAGTGATACATATACATGCACATTGGAGCCAATGCACATGCATGTGCATAAAGTGCTAATGTAAATGAGTTATCACATATGCGCTTGCATTTGTGTATATGCATATGCATAAAGTGCTATAATGCATAATGGTATGTATGCTCTTGCATATGGTATGTATGCTCTCGCATGTGCACATATACATGTGCATTAGTGCATAAGCATGTGCATTAGCACATATATGCTTGCATTAGCACATAGGCATGTGCATTAGCGCATATGCCCTTGCATGTGAACATAGTCACATATAATATGAGTGTATGCTATATAAAGAAAATACAAGAGTGAGGGAAGAAGTGCATATGCGCATGAAATGTGAGTGTATGTCTATGTATGTGAATGCATGCAACATGATTATGTGTGTGTGAATGTGTGCATGTATGTGTGTGTGTATATATAGAAAAGAAACAGAGGGAGTGCAAATAAAGAAAAAAAAATGGGAGGGGTCAAGGGGGGTAAGTTGTGGGAGATGGCTACCTTCAAGCTCTTGTTTCTTGTGAATGGAAAGAAGAGCTCAACCTACGGGATATGTGTGTCAATATCTACACCAATATCTACACTAGTATATTAGCCTTAGATTTCTACCCTAGCACCTAAGGGGGTAAATTGGGTTGTGAGTCTTTCCCCTCTTTGCATGGTCCCAAAGGCAGCCCTATTCTATAAGACCTTGTAGTGCCCCCCACAATGCCTTGTAATGCTCCACAAAGCCCCAAAGTATACCCTTGATGGTCTCAAAAAGCTCCACATAGCCCAGTGGTGCTTTGCAAGGCCCTGTAATGTCCTATAGTATCCTGGTAAGCCTTGTAATGCCACAAAGTGTCCCAAAAAACCCTACACATGCACCCATCCATTGCAATACATCAATAGGGGCTATATATGGGAGCCACCTTCACATGGAGAACTAGGCCTCTATAGGTCTAAGACTAAGAGCTCCCATGAGAGGGGCCTAGGAGGGTGTTAATAATTGGGTCATGGTTTCATATAATGCATTATCAATTAATGCAATTTCATGACCCATATATTCAAATCTGACATAGTTGTGTTGGGATGATGCAAGTATTGCTCCATAGTGAAGCATGATGTGCTCTTTAGTGGAGATGGCATAAAAATATGTACTGATCAAAGAGTTTGATGTGTCCATACAAGAGATATAAGGGATCAAAAATGTGTAAACAAAGTATAACAATAGAGAACATTGAGATCTTTGGGATATTTCACACAATTTGTGGATATACTACTTGAGGCATTTGCTAGGCAACACGAAGGTGTGGATTTTTCTTTAGTTAAAACATCTCAAAAGTGTGGCAAGAATCAAAGTTAGAAGGCACAACAACTACATGTTCAAGAAGACAATGTACACACACTAATGAACATCCATGACATGGACATGAAAGAAATGATTGGGACTATCGTTATTCAAGATGCAACCCAACTATAATGCACAACAATGACAAATGAGGAACCTAAAGAGAGTGACCCTATTGAGAAAATATTGAGGCATTTTCCATTCATACCAATATTTGAAGGATTTCATCTATCCATTCTTTGAGCATGTCTATCTATTCTTAGTCTTCAATCAATGTATGAATTGAGTGACAATAGTGTGACATCACTATTGAAGCTCTTAAAGGAATCTCTTCTTCCTATTGAGAATAGTGTGCCAGAATCTCAAGCTAACGTGAAGCAAGTTTTGGCAAGTATAGGGATGGACTACATGTCCATCCCCATGCAAAACCCTATCATTTTTTACTTTATAGAAAAGAGCATGAAACACTTATAGAGTGTCCTAGTATGGAATGGATTGATATCACCAAGATCTTCAAGGATCTACAACCCCTACAAAGTTATCAGGGCGTTTTCCTATTATCCCTTACATGAATGTGTTACATGAATGCAACACATATTTTGATATAAGGGATTGGCAAAACTAATGTCTTGTCCTTCACTCCATCCCTTTGAAGATGAAATAATGCGGGTCTCGATAAATTGCAAGGCATAAAAACACAAAGAAAAGACATGGCCTACTTCTGTAGTTTTTTGAGAATCTCCATTTGGGACTTGCAATGGATGATGTAGATCCCTTTCGCATGCATACAACCCCTTGGAGCATGTGGCTTACAATTTTTTGTAGTATACCTCCATGGTTGACAACAATAAGGAAAGGCCACTTACTATTGTCACTACTAGTGCTGGGCCAATATAAGCCAATATAAGGTCAAAAACATGGATGTGTATTTGGAACCAAGAATTACAAATCCTTTGGATAGGGATAAAATTCCACAATATATCAAGTCAAGCATATAGAAGAGGCTCCAAAATTTGAGGTATTGTAATGTGGATAATGCATTACTTTCTAGGATATGGTGAGTGCATAGGGCTTGCCACCACCACTAGTGATTACCATGTGTGTCTAATTTGTGGCCCAATCTTTTGCATTCAGTATTCTAAATATTTACAAAAGGTAATGTACAATGGCCATAAGTGATTACTTCCTAAAGTCCACATCATGTGTTTGTGCTATCTTAAGCATCCAATGAAGGATTGATGGTCATTATATAATACACTACTTGGATGAAATCAGAGTATGTCTCTCACCTATTCAAAATGAAGCAAATATCCATTCTAAACTAGTTGCCCTCTTAGCTAGATATACTTTTTGTAGAAATCTATAAATAAACTTATAGGTTTTTCAAGGTTTACCATAAATATAAATGAAATCTAAGGTATATTATATAAAGAGATAAAGAAGGAGAAAGCTTGATCTCTTGCAAGCACACACACACAAATAAAGGAGTACACAAAGAGATGGAGGCTAAAATCTTCTTCTTCTTCTTCTTCTTCTCCACTCAAAAAGATAAGACTACAATAACATAAGGAAATACAACATGGAAAATAGACTAAGTACAATGGCCAATGTGAAACTGTGAGTGAGTTAGAAAGATAAGTATGCCATCACTCTTGGTAGGTAGACAGAGTCGATGAAGTCGACGAGCTGTAATATCACTGGCAATGATCCTCTTGTACACTACCTCATGATGCCAGTGATAAATGTAGGTGAGAAGGTGAACCACGTGTTGATCTTGATAGTCAACACTCCCTGTCAAGCTCAATACCAACTCTCATGCTCCAAGCATCACTCGAAACCTTTGTAGCTTTTGTACTCCAAGGGCCTTCGTGAAGATATTTACAACCTGCTCATCTATCCTCACGTACATAAGATTAATGTTGTTGTTGACAAGATGCTCTCCTTGATGAAGTGGTAATGCACCTCAATGTGCTTCATCCTTGCATGAAACATTAGGTTCCATGCCAATTGTATGCTGTTAAGATTGTCAGAATAGACGACACTCAACCTCTGCACTTGTATCCCTAAGTTTCCAACAAGTAACATGTTTATCCTCCTCATGAGGATAATTTTTAAACTTTATGAGATATCTGCACAAAACTTTGCCATTTCTCAAAAAATTATCTTCATGCTTGAGGATGGCCTCAGGTTGTAGGATTTCCTCTAGTTCATCAGAATAGAGGAGGATCCTCTTATACCGGCCCCGTGGGAGGCGGGTTAAAAGAACAGGAACCTGAAAACGGGGAAGTGGTTAAAATGGCTCAGGAAGAAGCCAGAGAAAGAGCTAACAAACGTAGAATGCGAGGAGTAATTCCGTTAACCGAAGGGTTGTCTAAACACTGTAAGTTTAGCATAACGCAGGATCTTGAGGATGGAGAGTCCGAGGATGAAACACCTCCTCTCTTCATTGCTGTTCAAGTGGACTTACGCGTTTATAGACTCGGGGGCGGATGGGAAAACGATCTCGTTTGAATTGTTTTCTCAATTGAACAACACTGAACTTAAAGAAACCAATGCCATGTTTGAAGCATTCACAAGAGATAAAGTTAAAGCTCATGGCATTTGTGAATTAAAGTTGTTTGTAAGTGAACTAAGCTGCGCGGACGGGACATGTCCTTTGGCTAATTTGGATACTAATGATGTACACTTTATTCAGAAAAGGGCTGCAAGTTCCTTGTGCACTCACTATTCCTTGAATATGAAAGAGATCCTCTACCCATAGATGAGGAATTTCAACAAAAATAGGTTAATTTAGGAGACAGGTAAACCTTTTCGAAACAAAGGAGTAATTTGTACATGTATGTAGCCTAGATGCAGAAAATTATATTTTGCTTTTATTTTCTCAGTTAAGGCTTGCTGGACAATATCTAGAAGATATATATAATGATCATCAAGATTAGAATCAGTAACCTTGACAATACCGGTTTTGTCTATAAACAAAGTAGAAGCTTTTATCCCGAAGAGAGATTTATGTTTGTAAATCTGGTCAAGGGATAATTGAGGTAAATCCCATTGGGCTTGAGGTGTAGCTTCTTCTTGTTCTATAACGGATGAAGCAAGCATCTTGGAGAACATTCTGGATAGGGAAAGAGCCATGAAGCAGGTCTAGGACACTAGAGTTTAGTCTCACCTGGCTGGACTTTCAAAAAACTGTGGTGACTTGCGGTGATGTTGGAAATACGTGCACAAACGCCTGACAATGCCAACCTTGGCTAAAAATGGCTAACAGCACTGATCCAAACTAATACACGACCACACTAACCAACTCTGATACCAACGCACAGAGGACGGAAATAGAGGCGCAACACATAAACAACGTAACACTATCCCAAACAGAGTGTCAACACAAGTATGCACATATGCAAGGTTATATTGATAATAACTACAGGAAGGTGCAATATACACTTGGGAGATTATACAACAAAGAATCTGGAGTCATCCTGCTCCTTGCCCTTGAGTTTCTCTTCATTTTGCAAGCTTTTGGCTCATCCTCTTTTTCTTTGCCCCACTCCTAGAGAGAGACCACTTCGTCTTCTTTGTCACATTGGGCATATTCTTGCGTGTCTTGGATTTGTTCCCACAAGGCTTGGGCTCTCTCCTTTCCCTCTAGGCTTTCTTGCATGTCCATGAGCACACTTTTGGGCACTTCTGCTTTCCTCAAGAGATCCATGACCTCTGCCATCATGGGCTCTCTTTGCCCTAGCTCCGCGGCATCCTCTTTTGCATGCATGCCTTCCTCTTTAGGCCCTTGGCCCTCCTCTATGCACATGGCATCTCTTATTGGGCTTGCTTCCACTGATGCAATGCATTCTGGCCTTCCTACCCCTACCAAGATGGATGTGATTTGCTCCCCTGTGAGGTCTATATGTGTGGGTGGTGGGTTGGCCTCCATTGGCCCATACATTTGCACTTGATTGCTAGCCCACACTAGCTACTGCATTGGTGTGTGTATGTCCTCATTTAGTCCCTGCATGTACGTGTTTGCTTGATGGCCCCATTGGCTTCCTTGTGGCGCCTACATTTGCGTTTGTGGCCACTGGTTTGCTTGTAGATGGTCTCCTTGGCCCCATTGGCCTGCACGCCCCCATTGGTTCACATGTGGGTTCCCCCATTGGCTCGTGTACATACCTGGCATCTGCCCACCTTGTGCCTGGCATATGTGATTGGCATCCCCATGGAGCTCTTTGCACCTCTAGCACCTGTCCATACCATCCTTGCCATGCGTAGGCCCCGCCTACTACTGGCATCCTTGATGGCCCCTCTGCTTGCACGCGGCCAGCCCTTTGGATCCCTATCCTTGGCCCAAATTGCTACATGAAGAGAGCAACCATCTACTCCCATGTGTAAATGGACCATCTAGGCTGGTTCCCTAGCAACTCAGCTGCTTTCCCTTGGCCCAAATTGCTGCATGAAGAGAGCAACCATCTCCTCCCATATGAATGGATCGTCTAGGCTGGTTCCCTAGCCACTCGACCGTGGTGTGGCACTCGACCGTGGTGTGGTCGCTTTCCCTTGCAAGCTTTTGGGAAACAACACCAACATCATTCTCGGATCGCCCCTCCCTCCTTCTTTGTTGAAGCCGGTTCTTCTTCTCTCCAATTCGGCATGGGTCCTTTGACTCAGCACGAGGCTCCAATTGACCTCCTACCTGCTTCTAGGTGGACTCCGTGAGATGGCCTTCCTTTGGGCTTACTCTGGTCTCCTCTACGTAGTTGGGTCCCTCCTTGGATGCACCTGCTTCTTTTGGACTTGGCCTCAATTGGTGTTTTCTTTCTCTTTAAGCTTTGCAACCTCCTTGTGGTGAGTGTACTACCTTAATCCTTGCTTGGGAGCCTTATACTAAGTCTCTCCTTTAAGCCTTTTCAAAAGAAAAGTCCCTCCCCTCCCCCCCATCACTTTTTCATAAAAATTTTGGGTCCCTACCCTTTATCTTTCTCTTCTCTTTCTTTTTTTGTTCCTCTCTTTACCTCCGCCATTTTCTATTTCTTTTACTCTATCTTCAAACCCTTTACTTCCTTTTTTACTTCTCTTTCTCTTTTCATCTTCTTTTCATCCCCCCTCTTTTTTTTATCTCCACCTTCCTCCTTTCTCTATACTTCTTTCATTTCCTCTTTCTCTTCACTTTCCCTTTCTTTCTAATTCTTCTCTCTCCCACTTTCTCTCTCTTTTCTTTTCCTTCCTTGCTTCACTCACTCTCTCCTTTCTTTCTTTTCACATTCTCTCTCTCTCTCCCCGATCTCTCTCTTCTTCTTCTTTGCTAACGTTATTGTTTTTTATCACCTTTTCTTCTTTTTCTTTTGTTGCATGCAGGTGGCGTCGAATTGAGGGTGACGAGGGGTGACAACGCCCTTGTGTCTCCAATCCACAGACATTGGGATGTCGTTTGCACTGCAGGCGAACCTACGCTGCCTGGGCAGATTGGCAGGGGTGGAAGCCATGTCCAGGCAGAGGCCCACGTGCTTGGCCTTGAACTCGTCAAGGGTAAGATTTGCCAAGCCTATCTGCCAATCCTGTGGGAATGGGGGCTCTGGTTGTGATGGTGTATGTAGATCACATTCTACTTAAAGATCTAGAAACGGCTGTGTGTTGCAGCATGGTGGGGGATGAAGGTGATGGAGCGTTGATGATGATGTGGAGCTGCTCTCTTGCCACCTCTCCAATGCCACAGAGGAGGAGCTCTCTCTCCCATTCTCTTTCCACTACCTTTAATAGCACATCATGAGCTCCTTCTCTCACACTCCTCATTTTGCGTGATGCTAAGGCAAAAACAAGACCAAAAACACAGAGCCTTCCCACCATAGATCAAAAGAAAATCTTGTCCATGAACCTCTCCTCTCTTTTGATGGTTAAAAGAAGGGCTAACACTTCCTCTAGCTCTCAAATGAAGGAAGCATCTCTCTTCATCACACTCTCAATGCTCACAACCCAAGCCTTCCATAGACCTCCCTCTCCCCTCACATGGAAGAGGAAGAGAAAAGTAAAAGAAAAAAAACAAGTAAGCCATTCCCCCTTTGGAACAATGCAAGGAAAAGTTTCATCAAATCTCAAGCAAAAGAGGAGGAAAAATCTGATTTTTCAAGCAAACAATCTGGGCACTAGGAGTGCTTGACTCCTCACAGCGCGCGGCGAATGCACCAAATGTTTGGTCACATTTTGGGTGGCGTTCATAGTCCAAAATAAAGCTTACACACTCACGCACACACTCATGCAGACACCCAAAACACACCAACATGCATAGATCTACTCATGACATCAACTTTCCCATGACCAAAAGCATCAAAATGGACACACACACAAGCCTGCCAAGCCCCGTGGTTACACACTCATGCAAACACCTAACACACACAAACATGCATAGATCTACTCATGACATCAACTTTCCCATGACCAAAAGCATCAAAATGGACACACACACAAGCCTGCCAAACCCCATGTGGGCATTCATATTAATCAAAGACTAAGCCCCAGTGCCAACCTTGTATGCAGTCCTATAAGCCCATAAGGCTGAAAGGAGTTTTTTGCCCCAATTTGCCCCAATCTGTTCGACTGGCCTCGACTGTTTTGGTTAGAATAGAGCAGAGTACCTTGTTAGTACTCTCAGCTTGTCCATTGGCTTGTGGGTAGTAGGGGGTGGATTTACGATGCACTACCATGAATTCACTCAGCAAATGGCTTACCACTTCATTGATGAAGTGACTTCCCCTATCGCTAACTAATTCAAGTGGACAGCCAAACCTTGTTATGATGTGACTGTAAAGAAACTTGGCTGTGGTTCGTGCATCCGCCTTCTTTGTGGCTTTTGCTTCGGCCCACTTTGTGCAATAATCTGTGGCAGCAATGATATATCTCGCTTGCGTGCATCTTGCTGCAGGGCTGATTGGACCTATAAAATCTAGGCCCCATTTCTCAAATGGTTGCCACAAGATGATTGGAGTTAGTGGCATTCGGTCCTTCCTTTGGGGGTTGGATGTTCTCTGGCATTCATCGCATCTTTTAGCGAATTCTGTTGCATCACTGAATAGTGTGGGCCACCATAGCCCTGCATGGAGAACTTTTCTCGCAGTGATGTCAGCTGCAAAATGTCCTCCCGCGGGACTAGCGTGAGCTAATTCCAACATGGAGACATAGTTGCTTTCTGGGACACACTTTCTCAGAATTCCATCCTTCCCTTGTTTATACAACTCTCCTGTAATGAGTTGATAGGGTGCGGTTTTTTTTATCAAACGTCTTGCTTGATCTGCCCTAAGGTTGGTATCCCTTAAGGTTCCATTAGCAAGATAGTGAACAATATCCTCCGCCCATTTGGGGACTATGCTAATAGAAAAAAGTGTAGCGTCTGGAAGTTCATCGTCAATCCCTACTAGTGGTTCACCATTAGGAATGCGAGACATATGATCCGCATGCACGAGTTGTGATCCCTTTCGAACAATGACTGTGAAGTCAAATTCCATGAGGATCAATAGCCATCGTGATATTCGTCCAGTGGCACATGGCTTGTTGACAAGATAAAGCAAAGCTTGGTGATCAACATAGAACACAAACTTGCTAGCCGACAAGTAGTGTCTAAACTTTTTTACAGCGTACACCATAGCAAGGCCTTCTCTTTCCGTGGTTGTATAGTTTTGCTCAGCATCGTTGAGTTGGCGGCTGGCAAAGCTAACAGGAAAATCCATGTTATGCTCACCAAGCTGCGCCAATACGCATCCAATAGCATAGGCTAAGGCATCGATGTGGACATGAAATGGAATGTCCCAATCAGGACTACGAAGAATGGGGGCACTTGCCAATGCCTTTTTCAAGGATTCAAATGAATGTTGGCATTCTTCTGTCCACTCAAAGACTATCAGAAGTCTATACAAGGGTCTTGCAATGTTGGCGTAGAAGGCGATGAATCGTCTGTAGTAGCCAACGTGTCCCATAAAGCGTTGCACTCCCTTGTAATTTGTTGGGGGTGGTAGGTCTAATATCAACCTCACCTTTGCTTTGTCTGTAGAGATGCCATGTGATGATACAATGTGCCCTAGTATGACTCCGTGTCTTACCCAAAACTGGCACTTGGGGGGGTTTAGAGATATGCGGTACAACCTGCATCTTTCCAAGAATTTCCGTAGGCAATTAAGATGGTCATTCCATGAGGAGTTGACACAAAGATTGTCCATGAATACTTCTAAGAAATCTCTTAAGTATTCTTTGTATGCCGTACACATCAGTCTTTGGAACGTGCCTGGTGCATTGGTCAAGCCGAACGGCATGACTCGATATGCGTAAGTTTCCCACTCAGTGGCAAATGCCGTTTTATGTTGGTCGCAGGGGTCTATTATCACTTGATTATACCCGGAGAATCCACCAAGGAAACTGTAAGCTTCCTTTCCTGCTACCCTTTCAAGCACGTGTTCAGTGAAAGGTAGTGGGTAGTGATCGCGGACCGTGGCAGCATTAACTTTCTTGAGGTTAACGCATACCTTAAGTTTTCCGTTCTTTTTAGGAACGATCACTATCGGGGATACCCACTCTGTGTGTTCAATCTCATAGATGAATCCCACATCTAAGAGTTTATCGATTTCCTCTTTCACCATCTGTGAGTATTTGGGGTTCATAGGATAAGCTTTTTGCTTGATTGGCCTTGCCCCGTCTATGATCGGAATAGTGTGCTTCACAACTTCTGGAGGCACTCCCTTCATATCACTATACTTCCAGGCAAAGCAATCCTCGAATTCCCGTAGGAGTTTCACTAACTCGTTCTCTTCGTGAGGAGACAAATCCTTAGCTATGAAGACGAGTTTCGGGTCTTCCCCCGGTCCTGCTAAGTTTACCTCCCTTACTTCAGCGGATCCATCGTATGGTGCACTGGGTTGGTCTCCTTTATAACGTTTGGCTTTCTCAAACCGCACCAACCTCTCCCCTGTTTTGCATTCCTTGAAATGTTCGGGTACTTGTCGAAGATCTTCTTGCTGATCTTCTTTCAGCCTTCTTTCCTTGGCTTCCCGCTCAGCTGCTACCATGCTTTTGTTTCTCATTCTTCTTGCGGAGCGTGTGAGTTTGGGTTCGGTTAGAGTTTCTTTTCCTATGTTTACAGTTCTTACCGGGACTTCCTCGCCCAACTCACTTTGCCATTCTTGGAGGAATGCTTCCTTAGAATTGACAGCTCCTACGTACTTTAGCCAATGTTCTTCTTCTCCCAAGGAGAAGACATAAGGCTCATCCCCCTTTGTTTTGTTTTCTGCTCCCTCTTTAGATTGTCCTCGTTTTGCTCTTTCTAAGAGGTCATCCAAGAGAACAATCTTTTTTTCATGAAGTTCTAGTGTAGTTGTTGTTCTCATCATGTAGATGGATGCAATAGGATCAAGCATCCCTTCCAACTGGTATCTTGTTCCTTGTCGTTGAGGCAATATATCCATGGTGGCTAGGATATGCATCCAATTTTCCGAGTCATCAGGCTCTGGAAGAGGTGCAACTTCTTGGTCCTCTGGCCAGCTAGGAATTGCCTCTTGGCACACCCTCACAGAAGATTGGTCGATCGTTGTTACCGATTCCTCCGCAAAGGGTTCACCAATGACTGGGTGAGCTTTCCTTGAATCAAGGTCTATTCTAAGTGTTTGGTCTTTCCTTCGAAGGTAGACCCTATTATTCCCCCAATCGTGGATCAACCTCGCGGCCCTCATGAAAGGTCTTCCTATTATGCAGTCGTAAGTGTTTGGCTGGTCATTGAAGTTCATCACGACAAGTGAATGTCTGAAATGTAGTCCAAACATCTTTATTCTCACAGTAAAGAGCAAACCCATAGGTCTAGCGGTGGCTCCATCTGCGAGCCTTACCACTAATGTTGTTGTCTCCAGCTTTGGTTTTCCCCATTTCTCCCAGCATTTTTTGGTGATAATGCTAACTCCAGCCCCACCATCTAGGATGGCAATAACCTGATGTCCTTCGTAAGCGATAGGGAGTGTAGCGTTGCCCGAATCATTTTCAAAATACTCACCTAACTTGTTTACTGTTGCGTTAGGGAGTCCCTCTTCTATTTCTCCACTCTCTTCTATATATTCCGAAAGCGCTATCCCTTCTTCAAGGTTAGTGTCTTCCATGTTTTCCTCCAATCCGGTTCTCAGGGTCCCATCCACCCAGTCCTTCAAATCTTTCCAGAGCGTAGGGTTGCTTTTCAAGAGCGACCCTATGGGCATCTGGACTGTTGTTGATAGGAATGCATGTAGCCCTATTGTGTCTCTAGGGTGTGTCTGGTATGGGAGTGGTTCCTCTATCATGTGTGCCCTTGGCGACACTGTGCACGGGACTTCTCTCACTAGGCTGGCCTGCTGCGTGTTAAACTCATCCCCTATGATCTTGGAATATATGGTATCCAAGCCCATGCCTAATGGATCCAAACTTGGCTCCGTGTCTCAGACATCAACGATGTTTTGGGTTGTAGATATGGACTCTTTGATTGGGGTATGATTGACTGGATGGTGTGAAGGGCTTATGGATTCTATCTCAGCCTGTGTTGCCCTCACGAGGTCTTGTGCATCCAGCAATCGTTGCTTCTCTAGCTGAGGGTTAGGGAATGCAACGTGTGGTGGTTTCTGTACTTTTGGTGCATTTGAGATTTTATCCTCCCCTTCGGACGTGGTGGACTGGTCTGAGGACGTGTCTTTGTTTGTCCCATCTTGGATAATCACTGTGTGTGTCCCTTTTCCCACTCGTCGAGAACGTCTCTTTCTTGGTTTCTTCTCAGCCGTATCCCCTTGTAGAGGCTTTGGCTGAGATGATAAGGTCAGTTTAGGCTCAGTTCCTTCTGGGTGAGATTTTTTTGTTTTTCTAATGACTGCACCAGCAGCTCGATTTTTGCTTTGCAAACGAGTTAGCATGTTGAGAGGGACCGTGTGAACTTTCCCATCCCTCACACTCAACAAGTTTAGGCCTGTTGTGAATTCTTGTCCCCTATTGAGCGTTTCGACTCTTAGTGGACAGTCTTTGTACATGTGCTCTATTCCACATCCTGCACACAATGGTGTGAGAATGGCTGCTTGAGGCGCTATTGGCAATCCCTTCCTTGCTGGGCATTCTGCTATGCGATGGGGACCTTGGCAATGATAACATTGCATCGGCGGCCTTGTGGCTAATGCGTTTATGTCTCTTCCCCTCGCCTGAGGCACCATTTGGTAGACAGGGTACATGTTGTCCCCATCCATGACATAGTGACTTATGGTTTGTCCAGTGCAGGGTTCACACTCGTTAAAACCGAGGGGCCCAACTTGTAAATGTGCCTAGGATCCACACTCACTTATAAATGCTCAAGGCCTATTTATAAAGGGCGCCTCTTTTTAATGTGTGTAGAGGGCAAGTGTGGGTGGGTGCCAAGCATGCGCACCCACTAAGTGTATGGGCACTGCACACGTCTAATAGTTGGTGCATGGTGTGGGCATGTCTCTCACATGCTCCTCTCTCCGTGTATATAAATCGTCAACTTTCTGTAGAGTTCATAGGTCTAAACATTTTTCATCACTAGAGCCACCCGAGTGCACCAAAACAAATTCCAACTATACCAATGCGCTCTCCATTGTCAAATTGTTTTATCTCCTATTGCTTGCTCCTCTCCATTGGCTGGTCGACCTGTTGCAACTTGCGTGGTGCCTGGGCTCTCTAGCGCTTATCTGCACAGGTTCTACATGGTTGGCTGAAAAGTCTCGAGAGCATGTAAAAGCAGATCGCGTGCTTATTTTGCATTAAATCATCATATTGGAGTATGTGTACTTGCTTGGTGCTCGCTTGATGCCCGTGGGTGCACCCGTGAAGGCTGGTGATGGTTGACACTACTCGAATTTCTAAATCTTTCGTTGCTGTTGTTTCTTGTAGTGTTCTCTAGTGCACGTGATTTGGAAAATCGGATTTCTAGTTGTCGTCGAGGTTGAGAGAGATAGGTGCTTGTGTGTGCATGGTCTTAGAAAGCCAATTTTGTGCTTTCTACAACCCATTGTAGGCGAGGATTGCTTCATGTGATTTCTTCTGACGATGAAGATTCAACACCGGATACGGAATTGTTTGGTAACTTGTATTCATTTTTATTGTTCATGTTAAATCTGGCTTGAATATCCCATGGAATTTGTACAAAATAAAATACTCCAAGTGTCACATGAGGAAGACTACGTGTATTAAGAACTATGCAAAACTCAAAGATAAACGAAGAGAAGAGGAAGATATGGACACACATAAATATGCGTAAAATCACCTTGCTGCCTTGCTATGACATCCAGCACCTCCTAACTGCCTTGGGTAAAATCCCTAGCTTCTAAACCTAGCTGTACAATGCCCAAAAAGGTTCCTAATGATAACCCAAAATCGAGGATTAAGCATGTCCACATGCCATGCTTGTGACATCCCCTCATGCTAAGCTTGATGATGGGAATCCACCTTTTGACTTGGATGATTGTCATTATCCCCTTTACTGCATGTGGACTCCAACACTTGGTACTCCCCCACCAAGTCTATGTCTCCTGATAAGACTCTCTCCCTGATAAAATGGTAATGTACCTCAATGTGTTTTGTCCGCGCATGAAGGAGTGGGTTCCTGGCCAAATGTATGCTGCTAATATTGTCATAGTATATGACAACCTTGCGCTCCACATGCAACCCCAAATCTACAAGTAGCTTACGTAGCCAAGCTACCTCACATGATGCCATTGTAGCTCCTCTATACTCTGCCTCTGTGCTCGACAAGGCAACTGTCGGTTGCTTCTTGTTACTCCATGTCCCAGCAGCACTCCCAAAGGAGAACATGAATCCACTGGTAGATCTTCTATCAGAGATACTACCTGCCCAATCTACATCTGTGTAACCATACAACTCTAATGGTACATCTGCCTCATAAAATAATCCATAATCAACAGTGGCCCCCAAATATTGAAGTGTGTGTCGCACACCATCAAGATGTGGTTTGCGCGGAACCTACATAAACTGGATCTCTAAGCCAACAATGTAACTCAAATCTGACCTGGTGATTGTCAGACTCCCCACTATTGTCCTGTACATAGTAGGGTCCTCTAACACATAACCTACATCAGCACTTATCTTGCCATTTTGATCTAATGGCACTAAAATGGGCTTACAACCTGCCATACCATATTTGGACAACATGTCCAAGGCATACTGCCTCTGTGATAGCCAAATATTATCATCTGTCCGAATAACCTCAATGCCCAAAAAATAACATGGATCCCCCAAATCTTTCATGTCAAAATTATGTTCGAGAAGACTTTTGACATGCTCAATCTCTTCCAAATTGTCACCCCCAACAATAAGATCATCCACATAAATGGTAATGATCACAATGCCCTTATCACTCTTGTGCACATACAAGGAGTGATCTGCATCAGCCATATGAAAACCAATACTGACAAGATATTCAGCTATCTTGTCATGACATGCTCATGGTGCTAGCTTCAGCCCATACAAGGCTTTACGAAGCCTACACATATACTTGGGATGAGATGCATCCTCAAAACTAGGTGGCTGAACCATGTACACTTCTTCTTGCAAATCACCATGCAAGAATGCATTCTTTACATCCATTTGATATAAAAGCTAGCCTTTCGCTATGCAGCCAACTGCAATCACAGCTCTCATTGTCGCCATTTTTGCAACAGGAGCAAATTTCTCCTCATAGTTAATGCCATGTGTCTGCACATAACCTTTGGCTACCAAGCGAGCCTTTGTACTTGCTGATGCTACCATCACTGTTGCGTTTCACCTTGAACACCCACTTACATCCAATTGCCTTTTTGTCTTTAGGCAATGGCACCAAATCCCAAGTTTCATTTCCATAAAGTGCATCCATTTCTTCATCCATAGCTTTCTCCCGTGGTTCATTTCCAATAGCCTCTTCAATACATGTGGGCTCTACAACCTGCACAACTTTGGCCATATAAGCATAGTGCCATGCCACATAACCATGATACATCAATCTATGCACCGGATTTTTGACTCTCCTATATCTAAGTAATCCTAGATCATTTCTTAGTGCATTCATGGCTACCCTGGCCTTCCTCACACCAGGTGTTCTCACTGCTGGAATCCCAAGCTCATTATCAAGGCTCATTTTTGAGCCACTCGAATCTCCATGCACAATAGAATGACTTGCAAAAATGTCTGGTAGGACAAGGGGCTCATCTACTTTCTCTTTCCCTTTTTAAGATACATTCCCTGAACTTGCAGAACTGGTTTATGTACGCAGCCTGCCACTCCACGGTCTTTCAACGGACCTCATAGAAGAGAACTCTCCAGGTCCACTAAATGTTTGTGATTGTTGACTTGCATTCTACACAACCACATTATCACTCACATTAGCTGTAACATCATCTTTTTCTGCAACATACTAGCTACTCATCTCATCGAACACCACATCCCTACTTATTCTCAACTCACGTGTAGCAAGGTTATAACAAAATTGCTGAAGGGAGTATCCCCAATAAACACACACTTTTTTACTTTTGGATCTAGCTTGGTACGTAACTCATCTGGCACATGCACATATGCAATACATCCAAAAACTTTCAAATGAGACGAATCAGGTTTCTTGCCAGTGAACCTCTCTTCTCGCATCACATCATGTATGGCTACAATAGGAGTCCTGTTCATGATATAGACTGTTGTAGAAATAGCCTCGGTCCAATAGCTATGTGGCATATTCTTCTCTGGCATCCTGTATACTGATAGAAAGCCAATACATGACTTTCCTTGCACCCTGACTCCAATCTTTGAATGCTATTACTTTTGTAGCAGTTGGATTTTCCTCAGGCAACTCTGGTGCCTCCTCATTTTTTCCATCAAGGTACTCCCAATAGCCTTTTCCCATTAGGAAATTTATTAATCTGAACCTCCAAGCATGGAAGTTATTCTTGTCCAGCTTCTCTGTAACAATATGGCTTATACCATCGTTCGACATCTTCTATACAACACAAATCAATAGAAAACAGCACTTCTGTTTGACCTGCACAAACTGTTGTATTTTCTGTAACGGTATCAAAATGCACCCAAATTGTCACACCCAGTGACCTCAATGTGCGTACATACACCCAACAACACCTGTCACACTTTTGTGCAGTACATATAATGTCTGCACCACCAAATTGCATTCCTACAACTTGAAAAATAGAGTTCTGTAGAGTAACGACACTTACCCGCAATGCATGCGAACGCCTGCTAACTCAAAAACGGAGGTCGAAACGCATCCAAAATGTGAACCTAGCCACAAAATTGCAATCAAAAGGACTGTGCAACTCCTTGACCGCTGCTAGCCGATGAGGACAGCTCCTCAATTGAAAATCGTTGTCAGTGCCTCCCGATGAAGAGCTCTCGGACAAGGGTGTAGTACCAAAGACAAAGGGGGAAGAGATTATGAAGCTCTTACCCTCGTATCGCTTTCTCTTCTGCTCGTGCTTGCCGCTCAGCTTTTTAGCTTGAACCAAGCTCTGAAACCATGAAAAGATGTAGGGGAGAAGAGAGCTTGAGCTCTTGCAAGCGCGCACACACACAAACCCTAGAAGATAACACACAAGATGAGAGGCTGAAAATATGTTCTTATTCTTCACAAAAGAGGTCTACAAAAGATAAGAATGACCAACATACAAAATACTAGAGTATGTACAAGCGGTCCATAATGTGAACACACTAGCATAAAGTAGTGGGTGTGGACTAGTCCAGCTGTAGAATCACTGGCATAGATCCTAGTGTCAGCTACCAACCGTGCCAGTGATGTAAATGCGTAACGATCACCCAGGCTCATCGTGGATGCCAGGTCATGTTGAGCTTATTGCTCTGGAGCCAAACTCTTGCAAAATTTTGCTAGACTTTGATCCTCGAGCAATAGAGCCTTCAACTCACTCTCTTTCTCACACATCAGCACTCTACAGCAATCATGACTGATCCATCCCCCCGCAAAAGGAAAGCAGTTGTCCCGCCCTACGCCGAGCACTCCTTCGACAAAAAGGATAAGTCCTAGGTCAGCACAAGGAGGACTTGGAGCTGGTAGATGGGGTGGTCATCCACAGCAGCATGGAGAATGCACAGGGCACAACATTCCGAAATCTCTACCATTCTCCCCAATGCCACAGATTACTACAGGATGACAGGGTGTTACCCTACATGCAGAGCATTGGCTTGGGGGAATTGTCACCAATTGGCCGACCATTTGGTCCATTCCCACATTTTTGCGTCTCGTTCACTTGAGGCCAGGCCGGTGTCTCATGTGAAGAGGCCAGTATTTTGCTGACATGGACGGGAGCCAGACTGGTGCCACCCGTGTGTTAGCAGGATGGTGTCGTATGGACGGGAGCCAGATCAGTGCCACCCGTGTATGACCTGGACTGTGTTCGATCCATGGGACTGTCACGCCATGGAAGAGCCAGTATTCGTGCCGTGTTTTACCTATGGGACTGTCACACCTAGGGAAACTCGTGCCTGGAACTGTGTCTTACCTATGGGACTGTCACTCCATAGGAAGACCAGGATTATTATGTAATAAATGTCGTGCCAGTTTTGTGCCGACAGATATTTTGTACATGTTCCATGAACGGGAGATATGTCCATGTTACTTTTTGCACATGCACACATATTTTGTATGCTTGAAACTGTTTTCGCATGACATGTATTTGTGTGTTTGCCTGCTTGACGTGTTACTTACTGAGCGGGGACGCCTGCCAGTGAGTCGTGAAGTCTGCTCTGTATTCTGACGAGTTTCAGTGCATGTGAACAGGTGGTAAGTATATGGTACATGTTGTTTTAATGATTTAAATTCTAACCCTTTGATTTATAAGGTTAGGGGTTCACACTTACTTAAAAGTGGGCACCCCCTTTGGGCACCCACTTTGGGGCCAAGGTGGGGAGCCTCACTTTTAAGTGAGTGTGGGGGTGGGCGTCACCAACCCCCACTAATTCCCCACATGCAAGCTAAGGTTATCTCCACATGATTTTATTAAAAAAGAGGGTCTCTCTTCAAGCGGGGGAGGCATCGCTTCTTGGTTGGTCCATCACCCTTCGCCTCATTTCTCACGTAGACTACCGGCGACCAGCACTCCGGCTCCTCTCAGGCTACGCTGCCTGCCTCTCTACAGCCGGCTGAATATCATTGCTGGCTGCTCTGAGGCGTGGACTATCTACAGGCGGCTGACCCTGTTGCTGCTGCGCCTTTTCCCCAGGCGACTGTTGAAACCTGCAGAACAGGCTGCGCTTACCATTCCTTCAGGCGGCTGCTTTTGCTTTCAGACGTGGGCCAGCCATCTTCACAGGGCACTGCTACGTATGTGCTGCTACAGGCGTTCCTTTTCTCACAGGTGGCTGTACAGCTGATCGCTTCCCTTCCACACAGGCTGCGTTACATCCCCAGGAGGCTGCCTCCATATGGTGCTGCCCTTGTAGGCGCCTGTGTGCTCCATGCTGTGGTAAGGCTTCGCACCATCTATAAGTGGACTGCCCACTCTCAACAGGCGGCTACCTCTTCAAACCAACCGGTTCCTACATGCTGTAGCCAGGCCTCTCCTTCCTTGCAAGTGGGTACTCCTCCTTTCACAGCAGGCGGCTGTGGACTCTTGCGGTGGTGGTGCATCATCTCCATTTGCGTTCTACAAGAGGACTTTGCAGCACCTGAGTGGCTTCATCATTCCACAAGTCTTGGTCTTCTATCAACCAATTACAAGTAAGTGATTTTCAGATTTGAGTAAAGCATTTAATGTTTAAATCTGGTAAAAGATTCGTCCCGCTCGACCTACACCCGTTCGGTGCCGGGTTGTCCAAGCTATATGGGCGAACCTCGGTCCAAAGGTGCTGAGATCGGGAGAGCCAGGCGTTAGTACGAGAGCGCCTGTCTGTGCGTGGTCTCGGAACACCAGTGTGGTGCTCTCCGCGGAGTCCAGTGAAAGCACAGGACCGTAGCGATTGGACCACACCAGTGGTCGATCTGCTTCGAGTTTTCTACATCAAAATTCGACCTATTTGTTTAGTACTGTTTTCATATGTACATGGACATTATCTGGTTCTCAGAACCCATGGAGCATTGTATTCTTTAAATACTCCCAATAAATATATCGTATATTGAGGGGGGGGGTCGGCCCGTTCCGGCCCCAGTGCTGGTGTCCATCTTTCCATTTCTGTTCATTTAAAGTTCAAGTTATTTTAAGTTGTCCATTTCATATTTGTGGTTTTAAAGTTGTGCTATTAAACGTGTAGGTGTCCAATTGAGTCTTTCCCACTTGACGGGATCGGTTTCAGGAATACACACAGCTGCCACCATGGGGTTCCAACTGGGGGTATTACCTACACACAGAGCTCCAAGCTACATGCGAAAACCCCAAGATGTGGTTTGCGGCACCTTTTTTGCTGACCAGTCATATACCAATCAGCTGGATGGATGCTGCCACCTGTAGAAGGCCTTGCAAGGATCCCGCCAACTGTCCATATTGAGGAGCTAGAAACAGACGTGGCTGAGGGACTCACAGGTACAGGGGAACCTCCTTAGAAGAGGCAGCATCTAGAGCAGCAACAAGGGTTAGGAATCCTGCAAGAGGAGGAGCACCAAACAGTGCAGACACCAGAGAGCAGTCTCCCGTGGGACCCTATTGAGATCCCATCAGACATACCTACCCCCCAACACTTGCAGCAGCCATAGCAGCCAGAGGTATCCACAGGCACCCCGGATTATATGCAATATCTTTTTGGAGCTACAGGGACACAGCGAAGCGAGGCCTCCACATAAGCGCGACAGCTAGGAACATCCAGCACACCCTAGACCAACTCGCCACAAGCCAAGTGAATTCCATGGCTTGTATGCAATGGATCAAGGACGGTAGGCTGTACTCCAAAGAAGCCTTCTTGGAGGGAATCAGGCAGTCACAGGGTGTGATGCCTGACTTGGAAACAGGGATCCTCGGCCTCCTCTAGAGCAATGTCAGCAATATTCAACTATTGATGGAGCGTCGAGCAGAACAGCTTTTCGAAGATCACAAACAACTCCAAGAAGTTTAACAACAACATGCAGACTTACAAAGGACCCATACGCATGGCCTGAATCAACTAGAGGCAACAACAACAGAAAATAGGGCCCATCTCCAAACCATTGCGGCTCTCACTGTACAGGTGGATGGCCACATGGAGCAACTAACACAACACAGATCTGAAATTACAAGGCTACAAAAAGCAAGCCAGGCCAGCGAAGCTGAGGAAACACAATGGAGAGACTTGGCCATCAACACACAGAGCCACGTGGACTTAGCCAAGCAAGAGCTCATAGAAGTGAGACGAGAGCTGGAGAGGCAAGCAGTGTGGCAAGCACAGGAGAAAACGGCGAGCATCTAGGAGATGCAAGTCACCAAAAGGGAAACCGCAGCCAAAGACAGCGAAATTGCCAAACTACGAGGCATGCTCGAAGACCAGGAACACCAGCTACAATTGCTCAAAACAACATAGGATAACAGGGAATCAGGAACATCCCAGGCCCCCCATCATTTCGATAGAATACAAAACAAACTAGATGTCTTGATGGATGCGGCTACTGGCCTACCCCTCCCGAGCCATGGTCCTTACACTCCATTGTCTCTCCTAGAGCTCAGGAGGAAGGCAGTGACTCTTCACATGCTGCAATTTGATTTTGAGCTCAACAAGCCGCTCACAATCACAGCAATCACTGCACTCTACAAGAAGCAACGGGACCAGGCTCTTGCCACCATGGCTATGGGGATTTTTCAAGGCCAGGTCAAGCTATAGCATCTGGATCAGATCTACAAGCTACCT